>NC_087085.1:37038636-37343766 GCF_036172545.1 Culicoides brevitarsis | reverse complement strand
AATTGAATAAAACACTTTTTAAACACAACTTGTCGGACATTCATGCAAGCAAATAATCAAGCAGCGAGCAAATAACTGTTCATTCATACAATCTGCCTAATGAAAGAAACGTGTTATTCTATTTATTTTTCTACCTAGAGAAAGAAAGAGTTAAATTCTCGTGTGGTGTGTCTGTTGTAAATGTAATGTAAGTGCCCCGTAAATGTATCAACTGTTACTACTGTTCTATTTTTTGTTTTGTTGTTTGTTACTTTAATGTTGTCTAGATTTAAATAAATTGCCTTTGCTACTACTTGCTCTCCATTCTATTCAGGGAAACTACTTTTTTTTTAAATATTTCAATTCTCTTGGCATGCCATGTCCGAACAACAAGAAATGTTTTATTCGTATGTCAAGCCCGATAAATGTAAATATAATAATAAATCGTCAAGAGCTTTTTTGTAGTATTTTATTTTATCTGCATTATTTGACAATGCATGTATTTACTAGAGAGACATAATAATAATAATGATGATAATGCTAAGTGCCGTTTATTTGTTCGTTCGTTTTTTTTTTGTTCGTTGTCGCTCGTTAATAAAAGAGATGTTGCAATAAAAGTTCTTTCTTGTCTACCTCTCTCGATATAATAGGTTAAAAGCGGCAATTATTGTGCACGGTAGTTTTCATGCCTTGTTCAATAAATTCATCTCACATCGACATAAAATGAAAATTATGAAGAAAGGTAAAAAAAATATTGGAAAGTTTTCGTTTAAAAATAATAAAATCGTATTTTGTATAAAACCACGTGACCTATTTGATTATAAAATGAACAAAAATTTGTGAAAATTAAAAATTTTTTGTTTATCGAAATTTTTAAAGTTAATCTCAGAGTATATTCATTATTCAAAACCTTAACAGAAAATAAAAATTTTCATATTACTACAAATTTTAAAAATCGTAAACCACGTGACCATTTAAAGCTCGAAGTGAATAGATTTATTTAAAAATTTCGATTTTTAGCCCAAAGCAAATTTTAATTTTTCATTTCAGTTCAAATTTTATATTTTAGAAAATTAAAAAATCCTGAAATTATGATTTTACATAAAATTTGTAGTTTTTAACCACGTGATCAACTAAAATCATATAATAGAAAAAATGTTAACTTTCAACTTCAGTGTTAGAAAATATTTTGGATTTTAAGCCCAGTTAACATTTTCAGAAGTTTTTCTTAAAATATATTGAAAATTTTTATCCCATTTCACATTTTCAATTATTTTGAACCACGTGACCTGACAGACTTCAATTCCTCTAAAATACCTATTTTGTTTTCTTTAAAATGCAATGAAAAAAAAAATTAGCAACGAATAAACAAAAAGCACAAAAAAATGGATAATAATTGTCCGCATAAATATTTATTGACTGGATAGCCCTTTTTGAAATGTGACCCAATGAACCAAAACCGATCCGTTCTCACAACCGAAACAGACGAAAAATGGGAACAGTTACTTAGTCATTCAAAAATTTGGTTCCCACTGTCTGTTATCGACATTCAGAAGCATTTTTTGACCTAATACTCGCAGCATTTGACTTTTTAAGCAGACTTGAAATATATGCGCAAATATGATAAATTTAGCCAAGTGATCCATGAAATTGGATTTTAAACGGTGAGTTTGCTTGCTAAAGTCGTAAGAAGACAAAAAAAAAGTACCGTACAACTTCTTCATCTTCTGTGCCAATTCGTTTCTTTAAATGTCCTGCGGCAATGGATTATATATTTTTACTATAATAACACAAAGTTTTGTTTCAGCAGTTAAATTTGCTGAATTGAAGGTATTTAAACTTTTTTTTTTGTATTTTATTATAATGTTGATGATGGAGAATATGGGAAACCAAACAGAATTTTATTTTATGATTCGAATGAAAAAGTTCACACGGCTTAGGCAGTAAAAAAATAAATTTAAAATAAATCATAATCTGTCAAAGATTTTTCTTCCGAGACAGACAAAGTTCTATTTATTGGGGAATAATGACTGAAAATGGGAAATAAAAAAGATATTCATATTTTAATGTCACTTTTATGACTTTTTGTAATAATTTCTAACAATTTTGCATATTAGATTTGGGTTTGAATGAAAATTGCATGAATAATTGCAAAAATGCAATTTTTTTAATTTTTTATTTAAAAAAATAATTTCAAAATTATTTATTTTATTTTAAACATTTAAAAAATTTATTAAATTTAAATAAAAAAAATATTTAAAAAAATTAAATTAAAAATTAAAAAAAAAAATAAAAATAAAATTTAAAAAAAATTAAAATTAATAAAAAATTTTTTTTTTAAATTTTAAAAGTATTTTTTTTATTTTAAACATTTAAAAAATTTATTTACCTAATTTAAATAAAAAAAATATTTAAAAAAATTAAATTAAAATTAAAAAAATTGATTAAAATTAATTTAAAAAATATAATTTTTTAAAATTAAAAATCATTTCAGAAAATAAGAAGATGATTGACATGACATTCAAAATCCCGCCAAAAATAACAGAAAAAATCTCTAAAATCACACAACATAAAATTGTAAACACACAACAAATGATGACAACAAAAAAAACTTCACCGCAATTAAGGTAACGTGATAGTACCGGAGAATCCACAAAATAATTTCGCCACAAAAACAAAACACGACGACCAAAAAATAGGTCATCACACAATTTAATTCGAGATAATTTCAGCAAATAATGGTTCTGTTTAGAAGAACAACGAGAAAAAAATTGAAAGAGTGACTGACCCATTCATTCATCATCAAAGCAAAACAAAAAAAAAAGAGAAAGAAGATAAAAAGTTCTTTATTAATGGTCAGTCGTTTACATATCGTGTCTCAGTTAATGTACGGTTAGATGTGCGGCTAAATAACATAATTGGGAAAGATTTTTTTTTGTGTTTTGTTTGTTTGTTTCTCTAAACGCAATGAGAGATAATTTTAAGTGGATTTGTGGGTAGAACATTTTTTATTACTTTTTTTTTTTTGACTGAAAAAAATGAGATTTGAAGTTTTTTAGAAGTCTCCGTCACATGGACCTTTTTTTAAAATTGAAATGAATTTTCTTCGATTTGTCAATTTCAACTAAAATTATTTTTTTTATAAATATTCATGCATCAAAATAATAAAATTTTAAGTTTAACTGCAACAAATCAATTAATTTAATCGTGAAAATTTGATTTTAATGCAAAATATTTAGAAAAATAAATAAAAGGTAAAAATAATAAAAAAAAAAAATATAAATTTATATAATTTTTTAAAATTTATATTTTTTAATAAAATAAATATATATAGATTTTTAAAAAAATTAAATTTTATGAAAAAAATAATTAAATAATTTTTTTAATTCTTAAAAATTTTTAATTATTTTATTTGATGACTTTTTAAATTAATTTTTTTAATTTTTTTTTTTAAAAAAAAACAAAAAGTTTAAAAATATCTTTTATGAACAAAAAAAAATAAAATTTAATTTTTTTTAATAATAAAAAATAATTTTATTTTTTAGCCGGTTCGGAGCCACAAGGACCCATATGACTGAAAGTTAGTTTTGGATTATTTTTTTGAGCACATTCAAATAAACAATTATTATGGTAGGTCTTGTTTTCACTTCCACAAATTGGCATGTGATGCATGGGGCACAGACAGTCAGAATTTTCACCGGAAATTTTATTAAAAATAACTAAAAGTGCGAAAACTGTTAAAAATAATTTCATTTTTTTCAAAAGACTTTTTTTACTTTTTTTCTTGAAAAATTGAATTTAAACTGAATTTCATTCGATAAAAAAATCGAATTTGAGCAGAAAAAAATTAATTTAATTTAAACGTGAAAATTTGATTTTCATGTAAATTATTTCCAAATTAAACAAAATTTTGCCTCGATTTTTTCAATAAAAAATTTCTTGAATAAAATATTTATTTTTTTCGTTAAAAAAAAAAGTAAAAAAATCTTTGAAAAATTTTATGAAAGGTAAAAATTCTGGAAAATTAAAAAAAAATAATTTGTAAGTACAAAAAATTTATGAAACAAAAAAAAATCGAAAAAAAATTTAAGAAAAAAATACTTAAGCAAGTCCTAAAATTTATAAAAAATATTTTATAGGAATTTTTCTTTTTCAAACCCAAACGACCGGAAATTCAAATCTTTTGATAGTAACATAAAAGATAAAAAAACATACAAGAAAGCCACCGGCATTTTCCTCTTACATTTCATTACATGAACGCAAGACAAATATTAATATGTTCCCTATTTCCATTTCATTCGAGAAATTCAAAAGAGCACAAAAAGAATGTTTGAATACAATCTCTCTATTTCCATCTCTATTCCAGCTCTACCTATCTGCCTGATTGTAATAAGTGAATCTTTGTGTGCTCACAAATTAAATAAAACACAAAAGAAGGTACTGTACGACGTTCTACTTTTGCATCACAGAGAGCGAACATTTTATTACAATTTAATGATGATGATGATCTTGCTACTGTAACTATCTCAAAACTTTGTAAAATACGGGCCTTTATTTGCCAGTACTTAAACGATGTTTACTCAATGTGTGTGGCTTTTTACGAGAAATTTTGAAAAATCCTCGTTCATGACCTTGCAAAGTTTTGACGTTTCAAGCCAAAATTCTCGAAACGTCAAAAAAATTGCAATTTATGTCGTTCTGTCGTTCAATTAAGGTTCACTTATGTAAATTTGTGTCATCATTTTATGGAAAAACGTGCACTTATCGTCGATCATGACGAACAAATAAATTGAATGTCACCATGCCTTTTAAACAAAACAGAGCCTCAAGTAATAAATTCTTGTTTGTTTTGTTTTAAAACTCTAGCAAGATTTTTTTTTCAACATTTTTTTTTTTAATATTCATAGCACAAACAATACTGCTGTCTGTCTATCAATTTGCGGTTGGCGATGATGACGATGATGAGCTTGCGATAAATTCATTCACTTGTCGCTTATCGTATTTTAACGATGAGTCGCACTCGGACAATGGAAGCCATAGATCATGATATTCTTCGTCGTTAATGAATTTTGCAGCGTACGGATGTTAATTTAATTTTATGCATCGTCGACTGCATCATCATCGCACATCCTGGATGACCGATGTTGGTTAGCGGAAGGTGTAGCTGAAGCAACAGATGTTTCGTTTAAAGTTCTGGTTTAAAGCTCTTACGTAATGATGATGAATTAGTCAAGGAGTAAAAACGTTAAAGTTGAAAAAATTATACTGAAAAAGTTTTATCTTTCAGGTAATTAAAATCAATTTTGTTTAAAACTTTGTGATAATTAAAACTTTTGTCATTCATTCAAGTAAAAACAAAAGCGAACAATGATAAAAATATTAATTAAGGTGTCCAAATATAGGTTTAGTATGGCCTTGAAAGACGACGAAAGACAATGTGTAAGTTTAATGACAAGGTGAAATGAAGGAATTTGTAAGTTAACTAAGTGATTCTAATTATTTTTTTAATTGAATTTTTAAATTGTATTTTTATGAATTATATTTTTAGGTTAGAATAAGATCTCAAATGATCTTAAGATCAGATCTGATCAGATCTTTATTTTAAAAAAAATATACTTGATCTATTCAGTTACAATTTTGAGGTTAGACTAGATAAAATTTTACTGTAAAATAGATCTGATCTGAAAATTAGATAAAACAAAAAGTTAGATTCATCAAGATCTCGAATAAAAATTTTTAAGTGATCTTAAGATCATCTCATATAAACTAAAATTAAAAATTATATCTATTTTTTATAACGATAATCTAAAAACTATTTTTTAGTTAATTCTTAACATTTTTTAGATCAACAAATTCAAAATTGAGTTTATTCAAATTTCCCGCCATTTTGTAGAGATCACACTGATCTGATCTATGATCTCAACTGATCTAAATTTTGAAAGATCTATTCAGATCAGATATTTTTGTGAATCCTAAAGATCAGAAAAGATTTTAAACGATCCTAAATTCACAAAAGATCTATTAGATCAGCTTTTAAAAATGATCTTAAGATCTGATCTAAAGATCTTAAGATCTACTCTGATCTCAATATTTCATAACCTCAAAATAATTATTTTTATTAAAAAAAAGCTTCAAACTTATACTTCTTATGTAATTTTTTTTCTTCAAAAGAGAAAAACCTACCTCAACAAACAAACAAATCACTCCATCGTCATCAAAAATTCATAAAATCCCGCCAATTTTTTTCATATTTCTTAAAAAAAGATAAACTGAACAAATAAATAAAATAATATTGTTCTTCCTCGTTTTTTTTTTCTTCGCTATTTATACAACTCTCTTCCATTTCTACTGCACGATAAAAAAAAAGTCGCGACAAGTATTTGAATAAATTATATTTATTTCAACAAATCGCACAGTTCCGCAGGCCAAAAATGTCTCTTTATCGCGCGACTCGCGTATACTCAACTGATTTGAATTTAAAGTACAACAATAAAAAATTTATAAAATATTATTAGAACTGGAAGAGAGCGAAGTAGAAGGATAAATTGGCATAATTTTTCCCGTTCCGTCTGCGTGTTGAAAGTCGCACACAGCACATGAGAGAGAGAAAGAAATTTATGATCAACCATTTATTCATCACTTAATCTTCTTATGATGAAAAGTACATACAACTGAGAAAACGAGACGATTTGCCTCAATAAGGCAAATAAATACGAACAAAAAGCGTATGCTTCAGAGATTTATGATTTTTTTCCTATGCCTAGTTAAAAAGGATGAACGGCGGATAAATATTGAAATTGAATTTAAATTGGGGGATTTTCTTCAGATTTTTATTGTTTTTCGAAAAAAAAAATACTCACAAAATTTATAGAATGCCAAACAGCTGCTTACCTGAAAAGATAAAAAAAATAATTAATAAATATTTAGTGACGAATAAATTTTGCAAGCAATCTCACGCTATCACGCCACGCATCGAAAAAAAAGGCAAACATGTCTTAATTATGTGTGAACTTTTCTCGCGTCACGTCGAAACACTTTCCACGCGAATTCATATATGGGAAAGATAATTGCTCCATGATGTGCATCTTCTTCAAATATTGCAGTAATTGAATTATTATGCACATGCATGTATGTGTGTTATTTACAAAACACTTGCGAACAAAAGACCTTTATTATTGTTACATCAACGTGGCTAGACAGAGTTTCGTTGAAGAAGAGATCTGTATTTAAATTAAACAATAAATAATTGGCAACACCTATGATTATTTAATCGTTAATTGTTTTTTTTTTTCTTTTAACGAGAGTGTGAGAGAATTTTATTTATTTTGTGTTTAGAAGGGGAATTTTTTCGATTAATTGAAGATTTCTTAATTAACTTTTTAAAAAATTTTTAAATAATTCACAAAAAAAAATTATCTCAATTTAAAAAAAAATAATTAATTTAATTTAAAATAAATTAAAAAAAAAATAAAAAAATAATTTAATAAAAAAAAATAATTGAACTTAAAATAATTAATTAAATAAATATTCAAATAATTTTTTTCTTTATTTTAAAATTCTTTAAATAAAAATTTTATTTTAATTTAATTTAATTTAATTTTTTTTAAAATTTATTAATTAAAAATTTTAAAATTCAATAAGAATTTTTTTCTTACAAAAGAAAAATTAGTTAAAATTATTTTTTTTAATTAATTTTTTTTAATATTTAAATTGAATTTAATTTTCAATATTCTATAAAAGTTTTATCGTAAAAATTAAATAAAAAATAAATCAATTAAATTAAAAATAATAAATATATTTAATTTCAAATTATTTTTCAAATTTAATTAAATATTTCTAAAAGTTTTATTTAATTCGGTGTTAATTTGATTTTTATTAATTTTAAGAAAAAATTAAATTATTCTAATTTTTAATTTTTTTTTAATTCTTAAAAATTTTTTTACTATTCAAAAGTTGTTGAAAAGCCTAATTTTAATATTTTTTGATGTTTAAAAACTTGTAAATTATTTTTAAAATTTTCTAAAACATTTTGCAAAGTTATATTTTTATTCAAAATTCTGTAAAATTATTTTAAGTAAATTAATTTTTCTTAATTATTTTTTTTTAATTAATGGTCAAATTTCTGATCAAAGACATCCAAAACGAAATAAAAAAAGATATCCATCGAACCTAAAATTATTTGCTTTTATACATAAAAAATGCAAGAAAATCAATAATTTGTTCCATAAATATCATCACCAACATCATCTCGTTTATTGATCCAATATTAACATAAAAAATTGCGGTTCGTTATTCCAAAAAAAAATAAATAAAAAAACGAAAATCTATCACCACATTTCTGCATGAATATCCAATCTAATGATTTTAAGTGATGATAACTGTTCCGTCGAGGTTTGCATTTTGATCTTACACCGTCCTCCTTCCGTACAACCAACTTTCAATGCAAAGAGCATATTGCAAATTATATACACATGACTACGTTTCGCACCATACACACACACACACACAAAGCGGAGCATTATCATAGAATTGCTTTCATCAGCATAAATTGGCATAAATTTTGTGGTATTTATATACTTAGAGGTTAGGTTAAATTTCAATCAAATATATGTTACTCGGAGAGCAAGGAGAGAGAGACGAGACACACAAATATGGTATTTTATATCAGCAATATTTATCTATCTGTGTGTCTAGGATCGGATCTGATAGCAAAACCGACGATTTTGAGCACGAAGAGGGATTTTGTGTACAAATGCCGTACCTGACCTGGATATAAATAAATTTTATTTTATAAATCTCGTGAATTTTTCGTTTGTTTGTCCTGTAGTTGAGATGAACAAATGTTGGATTAGAATGGATATGAGGGAAATTTAAATGAGCTTTGAGCATTTTTATCCAGAAATTTGTCTGAAAGGCTTGAATTATTAATTTTAAATTCTGAAGAAAGACTTTAAATGTAAAGGTCATTACAAATTTTGATTTTGAACCACGTGACTTGACCCAGTGCAACTTTTAAAATGTCTACAAAGTGTAAATTTGTATTTTTAACCCCAATGCACATTTAGTATTTCATCCCAATGCTTATTTCAAATTTTCTTAACAAAATATGTTGATCCCATGTAACATTTTGACAATATAAATTTTAGCCCAGTGCGTATTTTAAAATGTCTATTCAGTATATTTTTGGATTTTTAACCACGAAAAATATTCTTAAGTCAATTTCAAAACGCATTTTGGACTTTTTCCTATTGCATATTCATAATTTTTGACCCAGTTAGCATTTTTAAAAATTCAGCCCAATGCAAATTTGAATTTTTATCCTTCTAAAATACCTTTAAGGCATTTAAAATATTTTAAAATTACAAAAATAAAATATTTTCACATAAAATATCATTCGAAATGACGATGACTTCATGTTCAATTAAAAATTGTTATTGCGATAATAAGTTGAACAACATTAACCTCCTTCACCTTCATTTGAAAGCTAAATTTATCGATGAAATGTCACAAATTTACATCTATTTGACACAACTCACCGAGAGAAGTCATCAACATTTCAATTACATTAAAACAACATTTGATAAAATAAACAAAACATTTCCGTTTTAATGACATTTTCCATAAAATTCTCTTTTCAGGAACTTTTGTTTGTTTATATGTAAATGAAGATGTCTACGTTGAAAAGTTTTTTAAAGAACATGTCATGTTAGAAGACATTTTATTAATAGTTGAGTAAATATGCGAAAAAGGGAGCAGGTGCTTCATATTCGATACAAATTCGCCACACACGAACTATTTATTTTCCTTTAAATTTGTCGGTTAAACATCATTTGTTGATGAATTTAATGAAAGAATGTGTACTTATTTACCGGCAAATAGCGATGAATTTGATCAAAAGATGTTCGTTCAATATTTAGACAAATTTAAAGAAGATAACTTCATGAATATTCAGATTTTGTGTGCTCTTCAGTTTCGTCATTTATGTTTTGTGTGTGTTTTATGAGTGTTTGGTGATTAAATATGTTTCAAGATCACAAGTGTGTTGCGTTATTTGACTATAAATGGTCGTCAACGATGTTTGAAATTTAGTCAACATGTGCTTTTAAGTGATTTTGATCTCAAAGAAGGACTTGATGTTGAGGATTTTGTTATTTTAGGATTTTATGGCAATTCTTTTTAATATAAAAATTAAAAAAAAAAACAATTTTATTATTATTCATTTTTTCAATAAAAAAATAAATTTTATAATTTAAAAAAAAAATTAAATATTCCATATTCATTTTATTAGATTTAAAAAAAATAAAACATTAATTTTAAAAAATGTTTAAAAAATATTAAAATATTAATTTTATAAAAATATTTTTAATTTTATAATTTTAATTAAAATATTAATTTTTTAAAATTAAAAAAATTAAAAATTTAAAAAAAATTATTTTTTATTTTAAAATTTAAAATATTAAAAATTTTTTATAAAAATTAATTTTAAAAAAAATTTTAAAAAAATTAAAATTTTTAAATTAAAAAAATTGTTTTCAAAATTTAATTTTAAATTAATTAAATATTTTTAATTTTTAAAATTTTATTTTTTTTTTAAAATATTTTTTTAAAAAATTTAAAAAATTCAAACATTAATTTTAAAAAAATTTAAAAAAAATTTTTTTTTTTTTTAAAAAGTTAAATTTGACATGGTCTTAATTCAAAACTTTTTATTTTTAAAAAAAAAAAATAAAAAAAAAATTTTATAATTTTTTTTAAATTATGTATCATAGCTATATTGATGTTTTTTTAATCAAGCAAAAAGAAAACGGATATTGGCTAATTTTTTTTTTATTCCAAAAAAATCATTGAAGAAGATACAGCATCCGGATTTCTTGCTGCTACTGTCTCTCTTATTACTTCTTTCTTTCCGTTTTATTCTTTATTTCATTTTTTTTCTCCATACAAAAGAAGAAATTCCAACATTGACCACTTATAGTTGTCATAGTAAGTCTTTTATTTTTTTTATTCACTACTGCATAATAAAACACATTTTTTAGACATTTAAACAATAACAACAACAACAAACAAACGAACGAACAAAATATCTAGAAGATATAAATCTTTCTTGTCTCTGACAGCCCAGTTTGCCTCTCTCTCCGTTCCGTTTCTGCCTCGACGTGACATGGCATGTCTTTGACCACAAATCAAAATGTCAGTTTTCTGCTTGGCCAGAAGGAAACCGTTTCACAGGTAGGATATTTTGTAACAAACAGAATTTTGTGAAATTTGTAATCAAAAAACATCGAGAAACCTCGTTAGTCTGTAAAATTTATCGGAAATGAGGTAATATATTTATGGGCAAATTCAAGTTCAAAAAACTATAAAATGCTAATAAAAATTATACAAACACGACGAAACATGCATTGCATTTTTATTATTACATAAAAATTGAAGAACTTTGAAAAAAATTATTTTTTTAATAAAACAAACAAGTTTCGACTGTAGGTACGTGGGTACGATAAAAAAAAGTGAATTATTATTAATAAACAACAATACCTTGTTTGCATGAAAAGTCACAAGCAAACGAAAAAAAAATCGTTATGATGCGATAAATGTTTTCTGTAGGTAGAGTCGATGTCTAGCTGAGGTTGATTATGATGTTGATGATGATTATAATGATAATAATCATAAATAAATTGTTGCTGCCGTTTGCGTTGGAAGAATATATTGGCAGAATTATGAGATTTTTTTTTTTGCTGAGCCACACGATATTATCTAGTCAAGGCATTGACTTTGGATTAAGGGTTCTTGGCTTGTTAGTTAACGATGCTAGACGCGTTTTTCTGATTAGTTGGAGTTGTTTGGATATAAAGTCTCTGCGGAAAAGAAATGACCTTGACGAGATATGACGCAAAAAAAAGTTGGCGAGACAGTAGAGAAAATTTGATTAGATGAGTTGACATTTTTTGGTTGAAATGGGATTTTTGATGATAAATTTGAAATGAAAATATAAAAAAAATAATTTGAATAAAAGAAACAAAGAAAAAAAATGTTTATAAGTTATTTTTTTATTGAAAAAATTATTTTAATAAACTTTAGAAAAAAAATAAAATTTAATATTTAATAAAAATTAAATTATTTAATAAAAATATTAATAAAAAA
This sequence comes from Culicoides brevitarsis, assembly GCF_036172545.1. Lineage (NCBI taxonomy): Eukaryota > Metazoa > Arthropoda > Insecta > Diptera > Ceratopogonidae > Culicoides > Culicoides brevitarsis. The sequence continues at coordinate 37,331,646 of NC_087085.1, read as the reverse complement.
AATATTAAATAAAAATTAAAAAAATTTAAATAAAAAAAAAAATAAATTAATTATTAAAAATTAATTTGAATAAAATAATTTAATTTAATTAAATAGTATTTTTAAATAATTTTATTTTATTTTATTTTTTTTTCTTTATTAAAAGGAATTTTAAATAATTACAAAAAATAAAAATTCTCAAAAAAATCAATTTTTAACGAAAAATCAATAATTTTGACATTGAAATTGCTTTAAACTCTCAACATCAATTAATAATAAATTCAAAATTTTCCAATCAATTCACCCAAACCATCAATTAATTCACTCTTAATGAAGCTAACTAGACAAAATTTCTGTCTAAACCACAAACGTGTCTAATTAAACATTACTGCCATTCCCGAAACTCCAATTAATGACCGCAATTTTCTTTCCTCTCTGTCCTGCACTTGCACAAATTTGCGTGTTTGCATCAAAATTGCTGCCTAAAAACACCGCAAATATTTAATTAAATTCCTCTATTGTCTCTTTTAGCTGCTAAAACATTCAATAAATTTAATATTAGCTGCACAGCACACGGTCCGACATCAAATGCATTTCAATCAATCGATTAATGTCCGTTGTTCTATTCATTCTCCGAAAAATAATCAAAATACCAAAAGCAAGCAACTTTGTGGCACAAAACATGAAATTTCAAGGAAAATTTGATATTTTTGAACAAATTTTTGTTATTTAGCACGCCGAAGCCCACACAGCTCGCAATATTTCCGCTGCAGAAAATATTTTTGCGATGAATCAGCAGCAGTTTCGTTCGAAAAACAATAAAATTTCAAATTTCTTGATTTATTTATTATTTATGAATTTTTTTTCTTACTTCATCATTCATTCAGTCGACTTTCGTTTTCGTTTCGTGTTAAATAAACCTGAACTAAATACACATTTTATCATGTGTACAACAACAACAACAAAGGCAACAAAACACAAGAGCAACAAGAAGAAAAGTGTTGTCGTATTCCGTTTGACTTGAGTAGGAACAAAAGTAACAACGAGCGACGAGAGTAACAATAGACGAGAGTAAAGTACAGAAAAAAGTAATAATAACTACTAAATAAAATTATAATAAAACATCATTGATATTCAAATTCATGATATATTTTTATGTCTGTTTGTCTGCGGAGAGAAAGAGACCCACTCACGTCTGAAATGTTTTTTTTTGTGTTTTGTTTTCAGTTTTATTGTTGTTTTAACGTGTTCTTTTGCGGGTTTATTCGAAGAAAAGTGAGAGAAATTTTTGTTCTGAAATTGTTTTTTTTATTATTATTATTTTTTTGTGAATTGGATATCAATATTCAATAGTAAGTCTTGAACAAAAGCAGAAAAGAGGGACGATTGAATAATTTTTGTGTTTATTTGTCTGAGAAGACAAGTGAATATTTTTTCGATGATCTACATTTTCTGTGGCACGTGATGTTTTTTTTAAAGTTCAATGAGTGGATTTTTTTGAGAAATTGTTGAGAAGGTTATTTTTGAATTCAATGAATTCAATTTAAACAAAATTTAATTATTTTTTTTTTAATTTAATTAATTAAATTAAATAAATTAAAAAATTATTAATCATTTAATTTAATTAAATTTTAATTAATATTTTAGATAAAAATTAATTAAAAAAAATACGAAACTTTTTTTTAATTTTTTTGCATTAATATGAGACTTATATAAAATTATTCTGAGAAGAAAGTTAAAGAAAACTTTTTAAAAATTAAATTTTTTTTAATACATTTCAACTTTTTAATTAATTTTTTTTATTTTAATTTATTTAATTTTTAAAAATAATAAATTAAATTTTATTTTCCCATTTTTAGTAATTTTTTAAGTCTTACATTTCATTACTTGACACCTACTCATTTTTAACTAGAACATGCATATTCAAGTCTAATATTTGTCAATTTCCATTCAAATTAAATTCTATATCTTTTGTTCAAATTTGATAACCGTAAAAACACTTCAGACACTGAAGCACAGACAGAGAAAAAATTTTCATTTAAACCGAAATATTTGACTTTTCATTCGTTTTTCGTTTTGCCATAAAAAAAAGAAGTCAACAAAGGACCATTATTTGCCTCTTTTTTCTTTATCTAAAAACTTTTTCATTCACTCTTTTATTACTTTATTGACTTCTGTTCGTCTCTACAGCTCTACGTCGCTACAAAAAGATTTAATGAAGTGTGAAAATAATTGATTGAATTATTTTATTAAATAAATCGACGTTTGAGTTTTTTTTTTATCGTAATTCAAAATCTAATTTTTTTTTGTGTTGCAACCCAACCCGACTTGCAATCGAGAATTTATTATCGGAAAATCTGCTGTTACTCCCATTTTTGTGTTGCTCATGAGTTCAAAAAAGCAAACCTTGATCTGCGAATTGACAAACATTTTTTTTTTCATTATTTTTTTCATTGTTGTTGCATTTTATTAATATTTTTGTGAAATAAACCAGAAAGACATTGAGCACAAAGTAACACAATGTTACGAATAAAATTTTACGCGCACAAATCCGATTTCGATCTGAATTCGACAAAGTCAGTCATTCATAACAACAACAGTTGTTCATGCAAAGGTCAAGCCAAGTCGGTCTTGTTCGAATTATTTTCTCGTTGCGCTGCGATAAAGATAAAAATATGCTAATAAGGAACCGCATATTGGCTCCGAATGTTGTAATATGTCGTGCTCGTGCGTTATTTTGCATTTCAAATCTACTCTCGAGCTTTTACGGTGAAATAGGTCTCGTTTTGTCTACGAGATCGAGAAAGAGAGTCATGCCAACAACAATAACAATGAAAGCTGATGCAAAAGATGGATTTAAATTAATTTTAGTTTTTGGAATTGTTGTGGCATGGCATGGTGCACTATCGAAATGAAATTCAAATTATGCATTAGTTTGTCTCTAAGTTTGGTTTGTGGCTTTAATTTTTTTTTTCGGGGGAGATAACGACGAGAAATGTTTTATTTATCAAATCATTAGAATTTAATTTGAATGAAAGATTGACAAATTTCGTAGACTTTTTATGACGAATTTGACAAGTAGAATGTTATTTAATTAAATAATTGAGTTGAGTTTTTAAAAAGAAAAGAATTTGAATAATTAGAGAAGTTTTGTTTAGAAATTAAGATTTTGAAAAAAATTTAAAAATTTTATTTTATTTAAACCTTTTTTCTTTTTTTTCAAATCTTTAAGTTTCAAATTTGAATTAAATTTTCAGCTTTTAAATTTTTAAATATTTCAGCTTTAAACTAATTTTCTTTTTTAAATTTCAAAATTTAAATTTATTTATTTTGTCATTTGAATTTATTTTCAATAATTATTTTGCTTTTAATTTTTCCCATAATTTTTAAATAAAATAATTTGATTAGATAAATGAACTGCATTTCACTGCATAAAAATTTATTAAATTAATGCCAATATCCCGCCTCCAACTAAATTACCAAATAAAATTTAAATTTATCTGAAAATGAAATGTTCATTTCCACAAATTTTCACAATTTTTTCCTCTAAAAAATTAAATCCCATGCAAAAATTTTAAATTATAAAAATATTAAATTTAAAAAAAAATATATTCTAAAAAATTTGTTAAAAATCAATAATTTTATAAAAAAATCATAAAATCCAAATTTTTTATTAAAAATCTTCTTTCAAGTTCAATAAACCATCATCAATTTTTTCTCACTTAATCAATTCCACAAAATACAAATAAAAATAATTTCTCATTTCGCAAAAACAAATCATTTCAAAATATTTTCATTTTTTTATTACAAACTTGCTTCATAAATCTCAAAATAGCAAAATATATTTCACTCCATTTACATTTGATGCACGCAACGTGCTGCATTCTTCTCCAACTTTTCATTCTTCTCGCTTTATGAAGCAATGCAAACAGACAGAAACTGACACGATGAGCGATGCTGATCACTGAACTGCTGATTGCAACGCGAGCACGAACAACGGAGATCATTCACTGCACAAAAAAAAATGAGAAAAATATGAAATCTTCTTCTTTTTTCTTGAGAAAATCAAGAGAAAAACAAACATACAGAAATCCAGCAATAAAAATGTCGTAAACTCAACAATTCAATTGGTATCATAAATGTGTTCAGTTCATTCGATATTGGATTATGTGACAAGAAAAATATTTTTTTTTTTCCTTTTAAAATGCATTGGATTGACATTGAACCCTCTTCTCTATGATTTTCTGTATTTTTTTTAAGAAGAAATTTCGTTATTTGAGTCACGTGTGTGTTATTTTAAAGAAAAAAAATAATTTTTTGTCTAAATTATGACATTTCTTCGCAAGGCGACAAAATCTGTCCTTGTCATTGACTCTTAAATTACCAAACATCGCTTTAATGACCCAAATCCGTCGTAAAACACTCAAAAGTGAAGTAAACAAACGCATAATTATTCTAAACGATCTCAAATATTTATGTCACCTTCCATTCATTCATATTTTTCTTTCCACGCAAAGCAACGACGAACTTCGTAATAACTGTGATTCACTCTTTTTTTATGGCATTTGTTCGTAAACATTTAATTTTTTTTTTATATGAAAGAACAAAAACAATGGACGCAGTGAAATATTAAATAAATTATATTTGCTGAATTTATTTACTCACAAAAAAAAAGTTTTCCCACGACCTACTGCCATACATGTTTGAGTAGAGTGACTTTTTGGTCAATTTTATTCGAGCAAAGACGAACATTTTTGATCAATTTCCGTTCTTGATTGGGCCGAAGGAACAAACAACCTAATGGAGATGCAAAATTTCGTTGCAAATTATTTGGTCTGGTTTGGATGTTTTTGCCCCAACTTTGCATGCCAGCGGCAGGAATTGATGTTTTTCTCCTTTTTTGCATTTATTTTAAATGTTTTGCATGGGATTTAATGAAAAAGAGGAAAAAATTGTGAAAATTTGTGGAAATGAACATCATTTTCAGATAATAAATTTTATTTGGTAATTTAGTTGGAGGCGGGATATTGGCATTAATTTAATGCAGTGAACATGCAGTTCATTTATCTAATCAATGATTATTTTATTGTAAAAGAGTTCAATGGGAGGTTATGGGAGTTAATGAGAAATATTTTTTGTTTTATCACAATAGATAATTTTCATGATTAAAAATCGACATTTGAGGAACTGACAAATAAATTTTTAAAAAAATAAAAAAAAAAAAAAAATTTTTTTAAATAAAAAAAAAAATAAAATTTTTCAAAAAATAAATTTTATTTTATTTAAAAAAAAAATATTTTTAAATAAATTAAATTAATTTAATAAATAAATATAAAAAATAATTAAAATTAAATTAAAAATAAAAAAAAATATTTAAAATTTTTTAAAATAAAAAAAAAAAATAAAAATCAAAAATTTTTAAATTAAAAATTAAAAATTTTGAAATCAAAAAAATAATTTTTTTTAAAAATTAATAAATTTGAAACTTTTTTACAAAATTTTTTAATGTAAAAAAATAAAAATTTTTAAATAAAAAAAAATTAAAAATTTATTTTTTTTAATTTATAAAAAATTAAAATAAATTTTAGTACTTTTTTAAAGTTTGCAACAATTTTTTTTAAATCTTCAAGTTAATAAAAAAAATTAAACTCATAAAAATTCTTGCAATCCATCAAAAGTATTAAAATAAATAAAATTCTCCCAAGCAATCAAAAACCTGCTCATAACTGTCAAAAATTTTTCATGAGAATTGCTAAACGTAAACGATCCATGAAAATGTCGTCTTGCCTGCTCACTTCAGTAAAAAGTTAAACATTCCAATTTTTGCTCCTTTTATTTCATTTTATTTCACCTTTCGTTCCAATTTTTTTGCGTTCACGTTACCACAGCGATGGTATCATTCCCGTCATCGCCAATTATTACTGTGAGAAAATCTTTTTTGACAGACACAATTGAAATATTTAAGCTGCGCTCGCATTTTTTTCAACATTTTTATTATTATTTCATTAATTACACAACTATTCCTTGTCTGTCTTCTAAATCCTCCTCTGCATCGTTTGAAAAATTCCCTTTCACAGTTTGAACATTTTTTTTATTATTTAAAGGCAGCGACGACGAAGAGCCTCACCTAGATTATCAACCCATCATTTCATTCTCTCGTTCTTTCTCTGTCGCTCATTTTCTCAAATCATTTACATTTATGGCATAATTTTTGGTCTATTTGTATTGTACTCGTTTTACACTTTATTATGTTATTTTTTGATGTTACTACATCAACAATTTTTTTTTCGTCTATTTTTCGAGGTAACATTGTCAGACAGACGAAAAGATAATTTTTTTTTGTAGAGCAGGGCGTATTTTTTGCATCGCGTGAATTTTGTGTGTGACACACATTACATTAGTGAAGTAACTGTAGCAGAAGAAATGATTATTGTTATTGTGACACAGGCGAGAACATATCAAGGTTGCTCACTTGTGACATTTTTCCTCAATAAATGTCGGCACATGTGATGAAAAGTGAAATTTTTCTTACAAAAAAATATTTAAAAAAATTTAATATTAATTAAAATAATTTTTTTAGAAGTTAAATTAAGTAAAATGAAAATTTTATTAAATAAATAAAATTAAATTGAATAATAAATTTGAATTTAAATTAAAAATATTTTATAATTTAATTTTAATTAATTTATAAAAATAATTAAACAATTTATTTTTTAATTAGTGTTAATTTAATTAAATTTAAATAAGACAAAAATTTAAATGATTTGTTTAATTTTTAATGATTTGTCATACAAAAATTATTCAAATTACCTAATTATTAATAAAATTATAACATAAATATTTTATTAAATTAATTTTAATATTTTTTTTATAAATATTTAATTATTTTTTTTATTATGATTTTTATTAAAAATTAATAAAATTTAATTTAAAAATTTATAAAAAATTTTATAATTTTTATTTAATGGTTTCTCATGCAAAAAAATATTTAAATTATTTTTTTATTTATTTTAAATTTATTTATAAAAAAATTTATAATTTATTTATTTTTTTTTATTTTTTTTTAATTTAAATTAATTTTTTTTTTTATTTGTATTCTTTATATTTAAAAAATTATTTCAATTAAATTAATGAAAATTATAAATATTAAAAATATTCAAAAATAAAATTAATTAAAAATTATTTTTAATTTAAAATAAATTGTTAAAAAAAATAGATCCGATTATAAAAAAATAAATATATTATTTTTAAATATAAAGCGATTTAAAATAAAATAATAATATGAAATTTAAACCTCTTAAAAATCAATCAAAATTTTTTTCTTAAAAATAAAATCTTTTACGGAAACAAAAAGAACTCTTAAAATAAATTTCAAATAAATTCCCACAAATCGCCTCCTTAAGCGAACACTCCTCCAACCAAAGACACAACTCTAAAATTGATTTAATTAATTTCAATCAAAAACGCTCCATAAGTCATGACAACATTAAACGAGCCATCTGATGCGGCGACACACGTGCATCGCATGCGGTGTCACTCACACACTTCACGAGCTAACAATGTTGCCATAACTGACAATTTATATTTGTTTTAATTCCTCCCGAAGCTCCAGTTTGTACATGCTCATTGAACATGAACATGCCTGTGGGCTTCTTGCGTGGCGTGGCACGAAATTGGCATTAGGCAATTAATTCAAAACTAAAAAAAAATATTATTTTTCTATAAAACTTTGATGAATTTCGTGTCGATGCCTAAAATGACTCAGCATAAAAACGAAATTTTTCATACATATTTCATTAATTGCCATGCCCCAATATTTAAATTAAAAAAAAAATTGGAAAAAATTAAAAACTAAAACATAGAAAAGGCAACAAATTTTGTGGGATGTTCCTCCTAGCTTGATGTTAAATTTTAATTACCTGAAGAAAGAACGTTCATCAGAATTAAAACAAAAAAAAAATTTTTGAAGTTGAGAAAGTAGTTTAATTAGTGAATGTATCGAAAAAGTTTGTTACGACAACATTTTTACCTCATAAATTTTTTGAAAGTAAATTTAATGAGAGACGAGACAAAGTTTTTTTTGTGTGTTAAATTTTTGCAATATTTCATCTTTTTTGCTTCAACAATGAAAAAATTCTTTTGTTTGGTGAAATTTCCAAAAACTATTTTAATTTTATGACAACAACAACAACAAAAAATTAAACCGGTAGACCAAAAAAGGTAATAAAGCTACTGGAATTTTTGTTGTTTTATGGAATTGTAATGCAAATAATTTTTTGGATATATGTTTTACGTAATTACATGTGCTTGTATGTTCGCAGAGACAGCACGTGACACGCGTTTTAATGAAGGTAATTAATTATTTATGCGAAAGAAATGCTCGATTTTCGCATGATTTTTACACTGGGTGTGGTTTATGTCGCTCATGAGGTTAGAATTGTTAGAATTTGTGACGCTGATCTGACTGTTAAAAGGTTTTTCTGAGGAATTTTTTTACTGCATTATGATTAATTTGATGAATTATGACAAAAATAACAAAAAAATATATGAAAAAAATTAATTAATTAGGAAATAAAAATTAAATAAAAAAAATAATAAATACCTAATTTTTATTGATTATTTAATTTTTTTATTGAATAAAATTTTTGATATTTTTTTAAAAATATTAATTTAAAAAAATATTTATTTTAAAATATTAAAAATTCGTAAAGTATTTTAAATTTATTTTTTTTAATAATTATTTAATTGATTTTAAAAAACTAAACAATTAAAAAAATATTTTGAAATATTAAAAAAAAATTATAATAAAATTTGTTTTAAAATTAAATTAATAAATTTATTAAATAATTTTTTTTTAAATAGTTAAATATTAATTAATTGATAATAAAAATATTTATAAAAAATTTTATTATTAAAATTTTTTAAAAATATTTTTTAAATATTATTTAAAAAAACATATTTTAAATGTTAAATATTTTTAATTTTTTAATTTAAAAAAATTAAACAATTAAAAAAAATTTAAAATTATATGTATATTTAAATTTCTTTTAATTTTTTTTTTATAAAAAAAATTATTTTTTTTAAATAATTTTTTTAATAATAAATTTAAAATATTTTTTTATTAAATAAATTATTTTTTTTTTATTTTTAATTAAAATAATTATTTCTCTTTCAATATTTTTAAAAATTAAATTATTTTTTTTCATTTAATTTATTTGTGAAATTTTTAACCTAAAACTGTCACTTTTTTTTCGACAATTAACAACAACTCTCAATTAATTTCACTAAATTTTTTGTCACCTAATTTTTTAATGAATTTTATTTTTATTCACACAATCACTCGAAAAAACACACAAAAATCATCACGGAAGTAAAAACTATTTTTTTTCTCACTTACCTTATTTTTTATATGTCTTGATGTCTAAATATTTGACTTGAATCAGCCTACTTCGACAACAATGCAATTTTATTCAGCAGAACAAATTTGATTGTGTTGTTGTAACTTTCATTAATTACAAATTTTAATTTAATATTAATTAGCGACGACTGATGATGTTGCTACTGGCATCTCTCTATTGCAACACAAAAAAAAACACACCGAAATAACAATAAATTACGTGAAATGTTTGTTCAAAAGTTTCAAAAGTAAATAAAAATTCGGGTGCTCTCTTTTCCAAGTTTCTGTACGCGAACAATAGTCGAGCTAATCAAACAAATTTGATGCGACAATGATGATGGTGATGATAAGTGTTTAATAAACAGGATGTAATCGTCATTTTACCGCATGAATTGTTGCGTTCTGTAAATAAATTAAATTAAAAATAGAAATTTAGTTTTGTTTGAAAATTTTGTTTAAATATTTACGTTTTAATCGAGAATGGAGGAGGCATGAAAAGGTATAAATTATTAATCAGTACATCAAAAAGGCGAGTTTGGTGCAACAATGTTCATAAATTCTGTTAAGGGATTGTGTTTACTTTGAAGTTGTACAACTTTAACGAGTTAACTAGCAACTTTCGTGCATAATACCTCAGCAATTATCATCATTATTATGAGAAGTTTCGTGTTGAAAAGGGATTAAATTGCATTATTAGTAGTTTTAGTGCCCTGTGGATTTAAAAGAAGATGATTTTTAAACAACAAGGTGTTAAATTAACATCTAAGGTAGTAAATTTTAACTTTGAAGGTATCACTTAAGTCCTCAAAAGTATAAACAAAAGTTTTTAGAGGATTATTAAAACTAAAGTAGTAAAAATTTAAATTATAAAGTGTTATTTTAACAACTTAAGGGCAAAAATAGTGTTAATTTAGCACCTCAATTGATAAATAAAAAAACTAAAGGCTCAAAAAAGAAGTTTTAAAAGTTAACTTGAGTCTCATAGATATTTTATTTGCCTTTTTGGGACTAAAATTAACACTTGTGGGGTTATTTTAACACCTGAAGAAGTTTAATTCAATTCGGAAATAAAATCTTTAATCCTAAAGACTCAAGTTTTTAACCCTTAGAGTCCAAGACGATCACTTGAGAGGTCAAAATAATCCTTAAAGGATACAAAGTTTCAAGCAGATCTTAAAAGCTTACATGGAGCTAAGTTAACTTAAATAGAGATAAATTTTAACATTTGAGGGTCATTATGAGGGTCAAAGAAGCTTCAGGAAGACCTCAATAGAACTTAGTTTAACTCATGAGTTCTAAAATTTCCATTAAAAGGTGAAACTTTAACCTTTTGACCCTCATTATGACCCTCAAATGTTAAACTTTATCTCTACTTAAGTTAACTCAGCTCCAAGTAAGCTTATTATAACTCCTAAAGGACTAAACTTAACTTCATCCCTAACCACAGGATGTCGAAGTACACGCACTTCATTCATTACCATTACAATGTTGTCTGATTCTGATAACTTGTTACTTTTAACAAATAAATAAATGAAGTTTATCAATAATAATAGTAAAACGAAGCAAAGAAGGAAATCTATGGCAACATTGTAACCAAAGCCACACATTTGAACCTACTAAATAACCGTATAATAATAAAATTTAATAATAAACCCTTCGTTCATCCGTGATAGGTACAAAGAGAAGAGGAGACAACAATGTTGTACGTATATGGCTTGCCCTAACATCACATTTCCAGGTATTTACTTTATTTTATTTATAGATGATGCTCCGACACTCACACATGACGATGATGAAATAATGAAATTATTTATCGAGAAATCATGACAATGCATCAGCAACGCAATAGCTATCATGTAACATATTACAATTGCCGATGGACTTTATTCGAAATGGGAAATTCGTATCTCGGAACTTTGAAATATTAACGAGACATAAGCGAGAATCAATTTTTGGATTTGTTCAAACTTAGATGGATTACAAAGGAATTATTTAATCCTCGCGAAGCCTAAAATGATCTTATTGGAAAATTTTAGTTTTTTCCTATAAATTCATTTGAGGCTTCGCGAGGATTAAATAATTCCTTTGTGATCTATCAACTTTTATCAACAAAAAAATCCAAAAATTGATTCTCGCATATGCCTCGTTACTATTTCAAACCTTCGAGACAACAATTTCTCACAACGAAGCCACATATGATCCGTGTCAAGTACCATCAAAGTACTTCGTGCAACTCGTCCATTGTCAACATTACAAAGGGAGAGTAAAAGCCCTTTAACGTTTTGCTTAATGATTGGTTTCACGTTATTGACAGTTGCTGAATATTGCATAACCTCAACTCGACATGTCTTCTCCTTCTTTCATTTCTCGATTCAGCTGGGTTTCCAAATGAAATGTAATTAAAATGGGCTGGACCTCATCTCTCAAAATTTTCAAGAAATGATAAATGATGAGTAATTTACCTTCCATTCGTTTTATTACAACGAAGGCCAAGTTCATTAATTTTAGTCAATTTTATCTTCACTTACTTGGAGACAGTGAAGAAGTGACTATTTCTCTATAACTCATCTACTTGAAATACTTTATATAGGTAGTAAGGCAGTACCTGAAGAGATAAGATAAGACGAGTTTTGAGACAAATTTGTCATTGTACGCGTCAATATTTGTCTTTGGAAGTACGTTTCATTATCAAGATCACAAGTACACAAGTCTGGTGAATGGAGATAACCATAAACTTCTAAGAATCGGCGATTAAAAGAAGATTAATGAAACATTGACTTTTATCAAGTTTGATTGTAACTTTGGCAATCAAAAATGTAACTTTTGTTCATACAAAACTTTGCGCTTTAACGACTCAATCAATAATCAAGTGTAAATAATTCATTAAAAACACATGTAGATTCCAATCGTTGCATTATTATTAAATAATAATAAAAACGATAATCAAGACCTAATCCTCTGTTGGTTACACACCTGAGAAAATATTTACGTACGGAAAAAAATGTCACTTGTTCACTTACGTGCTTATTACCGCTGAATTTATTAATCAATATCGTGTTGGCGCGACGTAAAATGTCACGCTGCCGTCGAAACCAGTCTTTCACATTATTAAATATGTACTTGCTTACTTCCGGAACTTGTCTTGCCTTGTGAGTTAAAGGCATCCTCATAATTTCATTAATGCAAGATATTTCGAGAGAAATTGATATTCATTGTTTGGTATGCCGCAAAATCTCGCTATCATATCTTCAAGTTTAATTTAATATATAATTTAATTGGTAACGAAGATAAATGCACACACGATACTTAAAGTAATACAACATATAGCAAGAAACCAGATTTTCACCAATTATGCGCTTTTCGAGCTAAATCTTATTTAAATTGGCAGGCGAATGGAACTGATTATTATTATTATTAGAAAAAAAAGATAATTTCTGATAGTTACTGAGGAAAGCGGGTATTTGGTTGGTTTTTGCTTCGCGTTATTATAGGAACATAACTAACACGAGATATTATTGAAGAGATGTGAAAAGAGAGATTAGTTTTCATAAAACATCGATTAGTTGTTTGAAATGCCGTGGAATGGGGTGACTTTCATCGAGAGGCTCTAATGAGGTAAGTTTTATTATTTCTTTTAACATTTCTTTAATTTTTTCCCCGTTATTTTCTTCTAAAATTTCTCTTATAACTTTTTTATTTAGATTTATATTTCAGATTTAGATCATTTTGGAGAAAAGGTAAGACTTTAAATTTAACTAAAATAACTTCTTCTTCTTTGTAATTTTATTTCTTTTTAGCAAAGTAAGAGAACATTTGTAAGGAAACAAAAATTGTCCCTTGATGAAATAGACAAATTGTAAATATTTGGCGAAAGACCTTTGTAACATATGACAAAAAAGATAAGCTTTTTATGAATATGTAGATTTCTTTCTAGAATGCAAAAAAGTAAAAACATTCCTTATCAAAACATAAAAAGAAGTTAATCTGCCAATTGATGTAAACCTTCCAAAAGTTCAAGTTCATAAAAAGTAAATTAATAATTTTTGCTTATGATCCATATAAAAAATTTTGGTGAGACGAAGTTGAGAAGATTAAATTTTTAACTTGACACGACATGTCGTCGATCAAAAGAGACAAGTCACTTGAATGCGGTATTTGAAACCAACAGGACAAAAAAAACAGAAAACGTGGAAAATCACGTGTTTACTTGACTTGACAATCAATATGCTATTTAGTCACCTGATGATGATTAGAAAAAACTATCGAAACTAGTCGTGTAAAATAAATTAAAGAGATAAAATAAATCGAAAAGGTGAACCTTAAATTTTATGAAATTAATTGTAAAATAAATATCTCGAGCTCCAAAAAAAGAAAATATGAGTTAAGTCAAATCAATTCAATTTTTAATGCAAATCAAGACAAGCTGATTGATGTTTAAGCATCCTTAATTTAATTTTTAAAAAAATGTAGGAAAGTTGCAAAAGTTACCCCCATTGAACGTCATTCATCATAATGCGTAATCGTAACAATTTCCATTTATTTGATTGCAAATAAAAACATACAGATTTAAACTAAAACACGCAAAATTATCTACGGTCAGCCAATTTTGTTGCTCATTCTTCTGTCAAGTTGTTTCTCTATCTGTACTTTAAAAATATTTTTTGTTTTGCTTGTTTTAGGAGAAATTATCTCGTTTTGCTGCCTGTCTTATTGTTTGTTCGCAAAACATATCCAACTACTACTGTTTTTACTCATTCAGGATGAAAATTACTTCACTTTTTGTCTATGTCTACCGCACTATTAGCAAAAACAGAGCTACAGCGCTACACATGAAACCATAAATAACAACATCGCAGAAAAGTGAATGTAATCTCTTTGAAAAAATCTATTGTTTTCTAGTTGCTCTTGCAATTGTACCAAAAACCTCTCCTCTTCTCTGCTCTGTGCATAGAAACAAGATATTTATACAGGAAACGTTTGTTTATAAATTGGTGCCAATTAATTGGACACGAAGCTATGTTGACAGAAGAGACAGTAACAATCACTTTTTCTACCTCGTGTCGTTGTCGATGTTGTCTACCCAGAGAAATATTTTTTCCTACAGCATAAACTACAACAGTTTACCATCTCAAAATGATGATAGTCATAAATAAACATTTTTTTTTGTCTTCGAACAAAAAGTGCAAAAATTACATTGATTACAATGTAATGCCTCGAAGCGATTCATCTCATTTTTTTTCCCTGTATAAGGCGATGTAGTGCAGTGACGAAGATTACCTGTAATACTTCTGCATCAGCACGTCGTTGTCTTTATCGCCGCACATCTCTTCTCTATGTTAGGTAATAAATATAAAGTATTGGCTTGTGCGTCTACCAATTTGCCTTGCAGCAACAAATATTTTGTTTTGCATTTAATAATACGCTAGAAATATTCAATTAAGGTAAAAATTGTTGATTTTTTCCTTTCTTCGTAGTTCACAAATACATCACGTAGCAATGCAAAGCAGAACTGAGCGTTATCTGATGCGTTGATTACACTTAATTGAATCACCTCGACGTGCATACAAAATTTTTTAATTACTCGCACAATAAATTCCAACCGTGTAAAATAACAGAAAAATGTAAAGAATCTTTTTTTTTATTCCCTGATGGACATCAAAGGCCTTTGACCTTTTTTTTCCTTCATTCGTTTACAAATTGTAGACTTCTCTTTTGTTTGTTGTTTATTCGCATTCCTGTGCAAATTATTTATTATTATGGTTCTATTGTGATTGCGGTAATAAAATACAATTATTTTTATCGTCAAATGCGAGAATAGCAGAGAAGAATAGAAGAACTTTTGCCCCATAACAGAATAAATTTTTTATGACTTTCCTAAAAAAAAGTTACACAAGTTGCTACTCAATTTTATTACTTGCGACGATTATTAAAAAATTTATTAAATTATTGCTGGTGCTACTTAAATTCAAATGTAATGATTTATTTATACTTTTTATGACACTTTTGGTTTCGACACAAAAAATTTTTTGAGCTGTTGAAATTTTTCCATTGGGACTTGTTGTTAATATGATAAACGATCAATAAATGCATGTTTAATTAATTAATTTTGCGTTAAATGGAATTTTATTGACAATACAAAAATTTTTTGCATAATGATAATTTAATTATTTTTATATGTGCGAAAAATTGCGGAAGATTCCATTCCTTCAACCGCAAGGCAGATAACGGTACAAAAAAAAATTACATAAGCCAAAATGAATGACCAGAATGTGTAAAATTTATCTTGATCGTGACACATGCCAGAAACAAGCGAGACATTTCTTGTGTAGTTTATGCTAAACAACGAAAAAAAAAAATAAAGCATTAAAATGTAGAACATTAATCAAGTTCACATATTCCATGCCGCAAAAACATACAAAAACAACAACAAGAAAAATGCATACAAATCAAATGAAATGTACTAAGGCACTCACTCATATGCAAAAAAAAAACTTGTTCATCAACTAACGTGATACGTGTGTCCACGATTCCAGCCTAAATGATACAACGCAGATATGTACAAGTAAGTATGAGTGAAAAACAGTTATTTTTGCATGTTTTTTGTTGGTTTTATTTTTTGCAGCCACTCGCCTGCTGCTGATGATGAATGAAGACTACTTAACTTGGCATTGGCAAGGAAATAATTATTTCTTGTAAAAATTTTATCTTCCAAAGTGCAGATACTTTTTTTTGAATTTGAAAAGCAATTTACTTGAATACAAAAATAAAAACTTGCAATGACATCTCCTTTCTCGTCAAACAAAAAAATCCGCATTTGTGGTCAGAAAATAAATTTATTTTTACCGCAATAACTGAAAAAACTTTTCGTTCGTCTCTCCGCCCAACTTGTGCATAAAGAATTGTGTCATAAAAACATTTTTTATTACCAAAAACAACAACAACAACGACAACAAAAATAATATGATAAAAAAATAAAATCAAACAGAAATATGTTTCCTAGCAGAAATGAAAAATAAATAAAAATAACTGCTAAACAAACATTGCACACTATAAAATTAAATTTTGCAACTTATGCCAAATAACTCAAATTGTGGTAGGTTTGCGGTGACTGGTAATAGCAATGCTACTGTCTGTGCTTGTCATCTTTTTTGTACGAGGTGCAGTTTTTTTTTTTGAAAATTTTTGCAGAAGGGAGCAGGTAAGAAATGTCCATCCGTACTTAATAAAATTCTTAACAAAGGTTTATTTTTAGTTTGAGTATCATGGTAGAAATTGATGAAAATTGTTTCAGCCTTATAAGATGCTTCATGTAATATTATTTAGGAATTCTATATGAAAAGTCAATTGAGTGTTTTAGTATATAACAAAAGCAGACAACAATTCATTAAATCTTGAATCAATTAATTAATATGAACATTACTTTCAATATTTAAACTACAATTTTCGTTTTGTGATGAGGATCGATACTGCCCTGACTACTTTCAGAAAATATCAGCAGATGATCGAAGGAGAATGTCAAATTAGTTTGTATATCTAACTTTTACATTATTGTTGGAATATTAAGATTCAAGCCATTCAAAATGTGACTACCAGAAGCATATTTCAAACTAAAATAGAGGAGTAACAAAATGTTTGAAAGAAGCTTCTCACTTAGTATTATTTTCTTTTCTCTATTGATGCAATTTTTCCGAATCCTGCAAGACCGATGTCACTTTGTATAACATCGAACTTTTAATAGTTTTGCTTAGCGCAATAATGTAAACATATTTTCGTAAATATTCGATGATGTTTTCCGTTTAGATGATTCTACATTTCGTTTGTAAATTTCTTAAAAAGGTTGTTAAACAAAGCATCGACTTGAAATTGTAGATCGGAGTTGGGTCTAGTTTTGCTCTTTTTTCCTCTGAACTGTATAGAGCTGAATAAGATTTTCTTCTATGTTCCTCTGTTTCGGAATCTGTTTCTGTCGGAGAAGTAACAAGTCATCAATCAGCATAAAAATTCAAATAAAGAATCTTCATCCTAAATAAAAAGAATAAAAATTAAAAATTAAGCTCTTAACTAATATATTACAAAATGCGCTCTAATGATCGTACGACAAATGACACACATCGAGTTTCAATGCACTTTCGTTGCTCCATCCCTGCACAACACAGCTGATGATAAACTAATTTATAATAACAACAAAAGTTTTATTCAACATCGAAACAGCAAGAAAAAATATATATTCGGAAATCGCCTGGTGCCCGAATTTTAATTTACTACTCTAATAACAAGCTGTCATTTCCCATGTGTTTGTTGTTTTTTTTTTGTTCATTATTATTTATATTTTTTTGATCAATTTTTCTACTCTACTTCACTTTATTATTATTTGCGAGCGACTCCAACACCAACAGCTACATGTATAACTTTTTTTGTAATTTAAAATAAGTCGTAAACATTACGTTTACAAAATGTACACAAATTTTTTGGCCATGATTGAATAAGATAGCAATTTTAACGTTTTAAACAATGACTGATTTCGGTAGCTGCCCAGAAATGAGGTAATGAGGCGAAATTGGAATTTTATTTTTTTCAATATATTGTAATGGAAAAAAGTTTATTAATTGTATAATAATATGAAAGTAAATAATAATGCAAATAGATAGTTGTTATTGTTAGCATTACATCAAAGGCGTACTCGGCGGTTATTTCATTTAAAAGCAAATAGAAATTATTCAAATAAATTATGCAAAAAAAAAGTAAAAAATTACTTCGTGCTGTTAAACTATCTGGGAGAAGAGAAGAGAGTTATTATTAATGTAAGAAATAAATATTCACAGAAGATTGATGATAATCGCAATATTAATACATTTTCTTTGTCTCTATTTAGATTTTATGCAGAGACAAGGCCGTTTCGAGTAATTAGGACAATTATTTGTAATCAATCCATCTTAATAACTTTCATCAGCGTCATTCGTTTTGCGATAAAATGAACTCATGTCATGTTCAATTCAATTACGATACGAGTTCATTGAAACATGTTTATCCACATCACTCATCACTCAACAATTTTATGTCTCCATTATCTGGTATTTCTATTAACATTTTTATATTTGGCGTGGTTGTCACATTGTTCGAAGGGAGAAAAGTACGAGGCGAAGACGATAACAATCGATGCCCTACATTTTCTCGATCTTGACAACCCCTTTCTTAGCTTTTGTCACATATTGCTGCAAACAAGCGCAGCACATGTTTCAGCATTGCTCCGTTCTCTTTGTGTTCTTTTTCAAAAAAAAAAGAGAAAAATATTCCATATCTTGCCTCTTGCACAATCTCCTCGTGCCTTGTTGTCGAGTTGTGCAAACATAATTGATATCCTTGGGATATTTTTTTTTGCAGTAATCAATCTTACACAGATTTTATCATGTCTTTTAAATATTTTTTCGTTTTCCGTGAATGTCTTGAACTGTTGCAGATATTTGACTGTTTGTCATGAAATTGAATTGTAAGTTGGTTGGTTGGTTGGCTCAGTTCTGGCTTGTCAATGGATATAGGCGTGCGTGACGGAATTGCAATGATATCGAATAATAAAGTGAACTGGATGAGGGTGAAAGGATATTTCCTGCAAATAATAGGTAGGTCGTTAAAAGTATCACATTTTGACTTAAAGGCTTTTTCGTAAACCAGTTTTAATCATATACAATCATCTATGGGTAAGTTAAATTTTAAACTGATATTTTTTTTGTATTTCAGATATTCCATATCAGAGCTGCAAAACTTATTAAGTCAAAAGTCAGAACAATTTGACTTATGACTTAAGCTTGAATAAAAATCACTTAAGTTTGACTTAAGTCAAATGAGTTAACTTCAGGCTTGTATAATCTCAAAAAATCAAAATCAAAAAAAGGATTTGATCTTTTTTGAGGCGACAGATCAGATCATGATTTGATTTGCAAATCTAATCAAAAAATTTTCAACCCTTAAGTTTTTTGATTTGATATGATCTTAAAATTGATTTAAATCAAAATTAGATCAGATCAAATCCAAAATTTTTAAGAAATTTTTTGGCTTCAATTTTTTGTGGATTTTTTTTTTTGATTCGATCTGATCTAATTTTGATCTAAATCAATTTTTAGATCAGATCAAATCAAAATTAGTTGAGGGTTGAAAATTTTTGATTAGATTTGCAAATCAAATCTTTTGTGATTTGATCTGATGCATGCAAAATAGATCAGATCGTGATTTGATTCTTAGATCATTGATCTAAATTATACAAGCCTGGTTAACTTAAACTGCCAAAAAAAAAATTTTTTTTTTTTTAATTTAAAAAAATTAATTAAAATTTGATTAAAATTTCAACTTTTTCATAAACTTAAGCTTAAGTTAAAACTTAAAATATTCTTTTGATTAAAACTTAATTTTAGTGAAGCTTAACTTAAGCTTAAGTTTAGTTTAAGTCAAAAGTTTTTGCAGTCCTTCCAATTAATTCAAACCAAGCTAAAAAATTTATCATCTTCGTCTTACGTAACAAAATTTTATCCGGAAAAGAATTTAAAATTCCAGACAAGTACTTATTGAAAGATTGATTGTACTCTGTATATAAAAAGACAGATGAGCAAGATATACAACAAATAAATCTCTCTTCAACTATGTCACTAACAACAAATTTCGGTTGCTATGATGACCAACAAAATACTGGGAATTGCTTTGAACTTCCAATAAATTAGCAAACAACAAATTATTAAGTAAGTAAAACAAACAAATTGAAAAACAAAACCACTCGGTAGAGTTTTCTGTGTCACTCGAAGCATAACAATTACTTTTAATTTGGTTTTTTTAATCATTCATGCCATTCATTAAGCTTGAGTCTCTCTGTCTTATCTAAACTTTGAGTTTTAATAAAAAGCATGACAATTGTATAACGTGGCTTTGTGTTATAATAAGCAAAAAAAAATTACAAGATAAAATAAAATTATTATCAAGGCGCTCGTTTGCTTTGGAAAAGATTAATCAAACAATATTGTTCAGTGTAATTTACGTCTATTATCGCAAACACAATCAATACATTTATAATGAGCTGAGTTAGTGTTTGCGAATGGACTAGAAAAACCATCGAGCTGAGTAATAATAATTACACATTTTTATTGTCTTTCGCTCACGTCTATATACCAACACAAAGAAATGAAAGGTCGATAAAAATTGCATTCCGTTGCATTTTAAATCAATAAAATTAATGAGATTCTGTAACTGACACACAAGAAGCAATCTAGGATAGGATCGTCATTATTATTACCAATTCCGTGCGCAAACCAGAATGAAATGTGGAATGCTATAGAATGCTTGCATTTTGTTAATAAATTGATAAATAAATAAACTTGCGAGACATGCAACGTAATTGACTTTCGTACTCATTGCTGAAATAACATTCGGTCGGTAATGGAATAATAATGCAGATAGAGGAAAAAAATGAACAAGAAAAGGAAATAAAATTCCTGGAAGGTGTTGTGATACTGTTTTTACGAGAACGAGTGGTGTAGAAAATCGACAAATTGCTTCGACATCCCTTTTAACTGCTCTTGTTACAATTTTTTTTCAAAATACTTATTGATTGCATTTTCTTTCTGTGTGTTTCTGAATGTAATTTAATCCAGTCACTTGTCGTCTCTTCAGAGTTAGTAAATTAATTGCATCGTTTTATCCAATTATGGAGAGGTTCGTGTAATGTCCAGAATAGAATTCGAGACAAAAAGTAGAAAAATAATTGGTTTTTGTTTGGTTTTGTGTTGCAGAAGTCAAGAGAAGTTAAAACAATACGATCGAAGAAAAGGATTTAGAGTTCATCAAATACTTGATTGGTTTCTGGTTCGAGTTTCAATGAAGGTAAGTTTTTTAGATTTTTTTAATAAAAATAATTTTTTTTTCAGCAAAATTATTTCAATTAATTCAAACCAAGCATATAAACTTAAAAAACACAACTTAAAAAAAATATAAAAAAAAATTTAAAAATATGTTTTTTATGATCTAAAAAGTTAAAAATAAACAAAAAATCATCAAAATTTTGAGTCCAACAATTTTATTTCAGAAACTTATCATTTATTTTAAAAATTTTGGTTTCTCATGCTTTTTTTCTTTTGTTAAATTTTGAAAAATTTTTGTTTATTTTTAATTTTTTAGGGCTTTAAAATATTTTTTTTTAGTTTTATACTTTTCAGTAATGAAAGATCTAAAATTTCTTTAAGTTTGTGTAAAGATTCTCGAACATTTTTTGAAGAATACAAATTTTAAAATTTTTTCCCAATGCATATTCTTAAGTATTGCCCTAATGCATATTCCAAATTTTTGCTGAAAAGTAACAACGCCATCTTGAGGTAAAAAGGGAACTAAAATCTTGACAACTATTGGAATGTTTAATAATTTTGATAATATGAAATTGCCTCTCAAGAAAATTAATCATTAAAGCTCTTAAAATCCATTTGAAAAGCATTCAAAGACTTCATAAATCTTTAATGAACATATGCCCAAATTAAGATGTCATCCAAATCTATCAATTTTGGTTCACCAAACATGCAAATATCAATTAATTATTGTCTTTTTGAATCAAAGATTGCCTTAAATCACTTACGATGTCAGCCAAGTAGATTAACATCTTCAAGCACGTTGATTTATTGCCAGCATAACGCCATGTCTCTGTAAACAAGTAGGCATCAATGTCATAAAACGTGCTACTTCCAAGCCCTAATTCGAAAATAATTATCCTCTTTCTTCTTTTTTTTTTCGTCCAAAATTGCATTCGCTCTACCGGAGAATACGATTCTAATGAGCCCAATGACATATGATATGCGTGAAGATTATCTTAATAATGATTATTATTACGTGTGAGAAATTTACAACAAATACGTAAAAAAAATACAATACAAAAATAATAACGCCGTTACAATAAATGACAGAGTGCGCTAGCATTTTATTTTGAGTAGACACGCATCAAAACGCGTACAGAAATCTCACTCTACCACTTTTACACCGATTGCAATGAGCAGTGTGGCGTCGTCGTTCGTCGCTTACTGTACGATCTTGAACTTGTAGAGTTGAATACTCACATACGATGCATATGAGACTTGCAAAAAAAAAGTTTATAGCAACGTCGTATACATTTAGAAGAAGTTCAAGTTCCTCCATGTTACTTTTTTTCGTACTTCGGACAACGGACGTATAAAATTTAATGAAATGCAATACGAAACGATGCAGTTTTGTAATTTATTTCCTACTTAACTTGTATTTAATTCAAGTACATGTACTCTTGACGTCGCTGCTTCGTTAGAGTTTGAGTATTAATTTTCTCTAAAGAGGAAGAAAGGTGAAGAAGTCCCCTTTTCTTTTTTTATTTTTGCATAAATAACGGTTTATGCAAAAAAAAAACTTGAAAGAAGGTTTCATTAAAAAAACTGCTTATTGCAGTAAAATTAATAATGCAATATTTCATGTAAAAGCTGCTTAACTGAGAAGCTCTTGACAGTTTTGAGAGATTCTAAAGACTCCAAAAGGGAAGAAGAAATTATTCTGAGAATCAATTTAATCCAAAATGCACGACAAGAAGTTTCTTTGTGAGTCAGTACATAAAGCAATATAATCTGATTATTATTGCACTGCGTATATCCATGGCATATGGCTTTAATATAATAATCTTTCAAGAATATGTTTAGAGACTTATTCATATTTATTATAGCCTTGATTAAGTTCATATCTCTTCATATGGATGCATGAAAACTTCTTCTATATTCACAAGTCACGTATCTATCGTTCGTTTGAAGAGAAGACGACAACAACTTAAAATGATGCATATCCTCTCTTTCTTTGTATTCCGTTAGAGTGCATATATACAGAGAACGTTAGTTGCATATTGTTAAGCTATTATGAAGATATTGCTATTAATATTAAGAAATCCAATAATAAATATAAAAGGGTCTCTTATGTCGGTCGTTAACGTTTTATCTGCAGTTTTGTGTGACAAATAACGGAAATTACACAATATTGCCTCGATTGTTCAAGTGCACTTTTGATTTTTGCTTTGCTGAGCTCCGTCGTTTTTTGCGTGGAAGAACATCAATGAGGAAGATGGGATTATAAGTCGGTAAGTGCTTTGTCAATATTTCTTGCTGTGTTCATATTTAGCTTCTTTTGAAATTTTCTACGGTATACTTCAATATCTATTCAATTGCATTTTTTAAGATTTTATGAAAATTTTTATAAACTATTGATAATTTTATGTATTTTAATCTTAATTCTTAAACATAAATAAAAATTTAATTTTTTTAAAAAGAAAAAAATTTTGTGAAAATATAAAATTTAAAAAAAATAAATAAAATTTATCAGTTTAAATATTTTTCTTTAATTTTTTTTTTAAATAATTTTTTTATTCTTTAAAATTTTATTTAAAAAAAATTAAAATTAAAAATTATTTTTAAAAAAATTTAAAAAATTTTTAATTAAAAATTAATTTTTAATTTTTTTTTAAATAGGTATAAAATTTTTGCCGAATTGATTATGAGATAAATTTAAGAAAAAATAAAAAATTAAAAAAAAAATTTTTTTAAATATAAAATTTAAAAAAAAAAATCAGTTTAAATATTTTTTTTAAAGTAAAAAAAAAATAAATTAAAAATAAATTTTAAACTTACTTTTAGAATTAATTTAAATTAAATAATAAAAAATTCTTTAAAAAATTATTTTAAAAAAAATAATTTTATTAAAAATTAATTAATAATAAATTATTTTAAATTAAAATAAATGATATAAATTATTTTTTTTCATAATATATAAAATTGAAATTTTTCTCACAAAATTTCACTTTAAAAACCCAAACAAAACCTCATCCAAGCAATTATTCCTAAATCTACGGGAAATAATTCAAAAGCCACACCAAAACTTCCCCAAAATCCTGCCACGAATGACATGAACAGATAAACTTCCTCCTTTTCTACAACTTAATGAACTAACTAACTAACTTTCTAAGACAAAAACAAATAAACTTTTAAGTTCATTATAAAATTATTATTAAATTTACGGAAAAGTCATTAAAGTAAGTCGTCCTTAGTTAAATTAGTTGTCTAAACTAATGAACTATGGCCTAAATTTCACACGAAACTTACCTCATTCAATTTGCTATCCGATCATCGACCTTTCTTGAAGAACGATTACTCATCAAATAATTGCGTTTCCTGAAAAGAGATCAAAAAAAATATTTTTCGTTAATATTTCGATATTGAGAAAAAAAAATAATTACACAAAAAAAAATATTTGATTGATTTGTGGCTTATACATATTGGAGAGGAATTGAATCATCAAGTAATTTTTTTTTCGATTCAACAATGAACTTAAATTCAATGATAATTGTTGTTTCAGTTAAATATTTAATCATAAATAATAATTTTTACAAGGATATTACAATACAAAGCACGCACAGAAAAAAAAAAAGACTCGCAAAAAACGTAAATCACGATTTTTTTTATCTATAATGTTAGCTCATTATTGATATGATGTCGAAGGTATTTTTAACCTGCGATGATGTAATTTATACAAAGTATGAAGAAGACGAGATTCCAACAAAATTATTAATACTTAATAAAAATCTCATCATTATTTTTATCAATATCGTGGATAGATTCGTAATGGGCTCGCAAAGCAGCAAAAAAAAGATGTTTTGTTAAAAAAAAATACGAAACGGAAGAAAAAGAAGAAATACTCAACTTGTAAGAACATCAAGAATCGTGAAGAAGAACGAAGTAAGTATAAGATCATCAGTCATTTGTTTCGTTAATAATATTCTAAGGTTTTTTTTCGTGGTTGATGGTATTTATTTGAAGTAATTTATTGTTTTGTATATCTTATTATTACGTTTCTGCTCACATTTTTTTATCATTTGTTTCTATTCTCTATTGATAGGTATCATCTTACGCATACCTTACCTTACAGTCGTGTCAAAGGTGGAATTATTCATACAAGTGATTCACAGGAAGGAGTTGCGATGAGATGTTCTGGCATTGATACGAACAAAAAAAAACGATTCATGGTTGAAATATCAAGTGTTTTATACATAAAGAGGTAATAAAAAAAGGTTTTTATAAATTTAATAATCATTTGAAATAGACAATTTCATTATTATTAAAATGAATATTAATTACAGGGCTGTCAAGTGACTGAAGATGAGGCAAGATATGGTGAGATCATGAACGTGGTTGAAAAATGTCATGAGCATGTTAGTTTATCGATGATGGTATCAAAAAGGTGACAGAATTGATTTTTTTTTATTAATGATAAAGAAGATTTTTGTTCTATTTATATTTTTTCCATATTTTTATTTTTTTTTCTTTCAGCATTTCGCAAATCTTTAAGCATAAAGACAAGAAATTTCGTTCAATGAACAACATTCAGTGTGGTACAACGGTGTCAGACTTTTTAATGAAATGTCGAAACAATATAAAACAGACTGTGATAGTATTCAAGAATTTGAAAGAAACGCTCTGAATTACGTGAAAAGTGCAATAAATGTCAACGTTTAAAAGTATACCTGCCCAAATCATCGCAAGATGGACCTGACATCAACAACAACAACAATAAAGTTCCTTTCCTGAAGTATCTGAAAACATCATATGCACAGTCTACTACTACAAGCATTCGAAATGGACTGATATCATGAAGCTTTTTGATGAATTGAGGTTTTTCAAATTAAATTACTTTAGATTATGGGATATACTTGTGAATATTGAAAAGTCTTAACCATCTTCAACAACAAAGTTATGAATTAATCCAAACCAAGCATAAAATTCTAAAAATTCAATCGCGCAGATTCAAAAAAGACTCAGAAACACGTTTTTCCCCCAAACGAGTAAATTTTTATTGAAAATTCCACGTCTGACTTTAAAAACGCTAATATTTACTCACGTATCTCACCTAAGGGGCACGCCAAAAATATTTTTTGGTAAATTTTTTTTGAATGAAGCGAAAACCGCAATTATTATGATAACAGACATTTATATCATGCCCCACTGGATTGAAAAATCTCGAGTTTCAACTCCAATAGTCCTTTTCATTTTCCCGCAATAATGACCAAATAACACCTAAAAACCTCTAATTTATTCTTTTTTTGGTCAAAAATAAAGTAAAAATAACATTCCAGCAATAAAAAGCGGACAACCACACGAATTAAAAACGCGCCATGACCCATAAATTATACTTTTAAGTGGTACATGGGCACATTTCTCTTTATTATTTTATATTTTTTTATTATATATATATTTTTGTTGCTCCCTGAATTGTACTGCTTTTTTCCCTTGGCAGCAGCGACGCACCCGCATGAAAAAAGGTATGAAAAGTCAATTAAATTCTTCCGCTTTAACGCTGCTAATTTTCATAAATCATTCAGTAGCTCTGTTAACACCTTTTCTCGGTCTTTCGCGGAAAATTCTTTGCAGGACATTTTAAACATGAGAACTGCAATTGTGTTCTGAATGTGCATTAAAGTGATTTACGTCTTAATTTTCCTCGAATTTCAAATGGATATGATAAATGCGGCGCAACCCGTTAAGAATTGCTGTAAATTATTCAAATTTATGGCTCAATTACGAAGAACGACGAAGATGCCGAGTGTGTTTTCGGACCTACAGCGATAAATGGCGTGAAAAATGAAATTTTGAACCATTTTTCATCATCAACGATCACGAGTTGTGACCATATATTAAAAAAATTATTTTTGTGAAGAAAGAAAGGGAACCATCAAAACAAAAATACATAAAAAATTGAAAACAAAAGAAACACAAAATTTTTGAATCAAATCATGTTTGAGCTCTTTTTGGTTTCTTCGTTTCAATTTTTTTTTATTGTTCAATCACAAAACATTTTTTTTATATTTTTGCGAAATACAAAAAAAAAGCAGTAGAATGAACGTTTTATGATTGTTGAAATGTTTTGATGGAATATCCGTTTCTTCGCTCGTTATATCGTCTCTTTTATGATTCTGGGAATGAAACGCACGCAAATTTGGACGATGTTTTCGTACAAATAACAATCGAAACAAGGGAAGCGCGTTTTATGCCTAAGAGAGGCTTGAAAATATTTTTCTTGAATTTTTGTAAAAATCAAAATTTTAAAAGATTTTTTTTTTTAATAAAGTAAAATTAATTAATTTTTATTAAAAAAAATTAATTAGGTATTAAAAAGTAGTTAAATAAAAATTAATTAATTTTTATTAAAATAAAATTTACTAAAATTTAAATTTTTTTAAAATAAAAAAATTTTTTTTTATTTAATTAAATTTTTGATCAAAAAACGTTGTTATTTTTTAAAAAAATTTTTAAATTTTTATTTTAAAAAAAAATTAAAAAAATTTAATTTTAATAAAAAAATAAAAAAAAATAAAAAAATTTAGTTCAATTTAGTAATAAAAGAAAATATTAATTCTTTTTTTTATTTTTTTCTTTTAGATTTTCTAAAAATTTTAATTTTTTTTTATCAATTTTTGAAAAATTTTTTTTTTTATTAAAATATATAAAAAAAAATTTAAATGATGTACCGAATCGTGATTTTTATTACAAAGTTTCATATAATGATGTAAAAAAATCATAATTTTTTGCTTTATTCTTCTCTTCTTGTCCATTTCTTGAATCAAAATAATAAAAAAGTACCAAAACAATGAAGATTCATTGTTGTGCGTCGTTTCGTCAAGTACTTATATCACGACAAAAAAATTATTTTTTATTTTATTATTTTGAATGTTGAAGGGAAATTATGCTTGAACTTGACTCTTGAAACAAAAAAGGGGTGAGAGGCTCTCGTTTCCGTTTTTTTCGCTTGACGATGATCGATTTACGTTCACGAAGCGAGCAAAATCAAATCCGGAGAACACCAAATTAAATTTAAAAAGTGATGAAATATTAATGGGATCATTTATATTTTTATCGTCTCCCGTTCAAAACTTTTCTCCGTCGTCAAATCAGTTCATGGAAAATTTAATGAAAAAAAAAATTGCAAATAATTTTATTCATAATTTTTTTTTATTATTAATAATATTTTTTAAAAAAAAATATTTTATCGTTTTGCAAAATTTTATACCCCGATGTTCTGTTTATTTGATTATTCGCATGAGTACGTGTCATTTCTCGGTTAAAATTGTTTGGTTTAGCATTTTGCTACAACAACAATACAGCACAATAATAATCAAGTGACTGTAAATTATTTTGCATTTAAATATTTATTTACATTTTCCTGCAGGGTGGTATTTTAATTTATTTTATCTGAAAATTGTGTTTAGTAAATTAAAATTATTTATTTATTTTTTTCTGTGCGATATTGATTGTTATTGATATGAAAATCAAAAAAAAAATGTTAAAAAATTATTTTTTTTGATTGAAATCTTAAATTTAAAGAAATCTTCAAAAAAATCCTATCTTTTTATTCCGTAAATTTTTTATGCCTTTTTAAGTTTTTTATTTGTAAGAAAAAATGCTTTGAGATTATTTTCAAGCATTTTTCTTTACAAAAAAAAATAATTTATTTTCATAAGAAGAAAAAAATATTTTTCTTAAATCCTATTCTCAAACAGAACATTTCTTGCAACTGTAAGCAAAAATTTCTTTGTACCTTTCAGTAAATTTGTATAGCTTAATCGGGTCTCATCTGTTTCTTGTCTTAATTTCTTCTTTTTTGTATTTTTTAATTTTTTTCTGTCATGTCAATCTGTGTGTCACCCATAGAAAGGTCTAAAAAATGAGATTTTACACAAAAAACATGAATAAAAATAGTAATTAAACTAATTTTTTCCAAGAAGTTAAAAAGAAATTTGAGAACACGTCATTTTCTTGTCAACCTTTGAACGTCGTTCCAACTATCAGTCTAAGAAATAAAAAAAAAATTGTACTTAAAACTTCTTCATTAATGCTTTTATGTGGACTTTTTTATCTTTTTTCATGATAAAATAATAATAAAAAAATATTTTAAACACACTTCAAAAGACTTTCTCGGAAGAAAAAACGTGAAGGAAAATGAAGACATCGTCATTATCTTGAAGGAAAGTTTTCGTATTTAAAATTTAAAAGTTTGCATAATTGCTCCATTCTTGTTTTAATTTAACTTGTGTGTGACATTAAAAGAGATGCAATCAAAATTAAACTACAACAAATTATTTTCTACGGCGAGATGTTTGCTTGCAATTATTCGCGCGCGCAAAGAGAAAGATCGAGAATGTAATGAGAATTTTAATTTTATGCAATCGGGGCAAATAACGAAAAAAAAACTTGGAGAAAGAACGAAGAAAAATGTCAGTGAAAGATATCCAAGGATTATGTTACAGTTGTAAACTTTTTTTTTCGTTCATTTGCTTTAATGAACGACAACGCTTCTTTTACTTTTTTCTTTTTATTTATTTTTTATACACGAAAATTCCTGTTTTTCGTGTGTTATCGTACAACTTTTATTTATTTTATTTCCTGACTCTGATTATCTTAATTACTTTTGTAACGGAGATTTAATTTTAAGCAACATGTTTTTTTTCTCTTTTCTTGTTGTTTTATTTACATCCTGTACTAATTTATGCAAAGAAATTGCAATTTTATCGCTTGTTCTAGTTTTGAAGTGAGTCAATAGCAAGTCTTGTTCTTTTTAATGGCAAAAGTAGTAAAAGTGTAAAATATTGCAGTGCACGGATTTGGATTAAAAGGATGTAACTTCCGTCTACTACTTTGAAATTTATGTCAAACATTTATCTTCGTATCAGCAGTTTTATAGTTTTTCGATTAAAATTTGTGATAAAAAAATATATGGAAGTTTTGATTTGTGCTGAAATATTTTTTTAAGACTAAAGTGCATTTTTAAAATAAAATTTTTTTTTTTTAATATTTTTTTTTTAAATTATTTTCAAAATATTTAGAATTATTTTTAAATTTTTAATTGATTGATTTTATTTAAAACTATTTTATTTAAAAAAAAAATAAATTTCTTGAAATATTTATTGATAATTTTTTAATAAATTTTAATAAATAAATAATTTTTTATGAATTTTTAATTATTTTTGTTTTTTTTTACTAATTTAAGGATCAAATTTTTGTTGAAAATTATTCGGAAAGACATTCGAAATACTCAAGATCGTAAATTTTTAAGTAATAAATGTCCTTGAAAGTACTTGTAACAGATAAAAACTTATCAAACTGCAATAAAATATAAAGTTGAACGTTTAACATCACTTTTTGCTTGATTGGTTTTTCGTTCATTGAAATCAGGATGATCGAATATTTCTTAAACCAAAAGTCCATTAAGAACATTTTTAATTTAAAACTGATGAATATGTCTTTTAGAAAGTCAGTCATTGAATTTTTGACCTTTTCATTTAAATATCATACTTTTTGTAACTCATTTAGTCGAAAATGAATCAATTTTAAATTTTCGGAGGTTTATTTTAATATCGAAATTTATCTATTAAGATGTTAAAATAAATCTTTTTAATTTTTTTTTAATTATAAATATTGATTGATACTTTAAGAGCTTAAAATAACACCTCAAGTACTTCAAATAAAAATTTAAGGGAGTAAATTAACATCTAAAGTTGTAATTTAAAACTCTCAAGATAATAAAGATGAATTTAATTTATTTAAATTAACCTAAATTATGTTCGAAAGGATTAAATTAGTACCCAAAGGTGTTAAATTAATACCATTAGTACTAAAATAATCTTTAAATAATTGAAAAATTTTCTCAAAAAATTATCAACAAGATCCAAAGATTAATATTAAAAATTTCTAATATTCGAAAAATTCTTTAAGGGGTTAAATTAAGCCCATACGGTCGTAAATTAACACCCTCAGGTATTAAAATAACTTCAAAAAAATAAATTTAAATAATAAATTAACTTTTAAAAGTATCCAAAGTTTTTGAGAAACAATGTGAATTTTTATTTGGATTCCAATAATCTCTATGGGTGTTAAAATAGCACCTAAAATTTTAAAAAACTGAAATTCGACCATTTTTTCACCACAGCGCAGATTTACTGCATTATCTCAAACTTTTTATGTCAATACAAGTCACACAACAACTTCTTCTCGTTCTCTTTTATCAGTCTCTACTCTACAACAACTCTCGGCAAATTGAATCAGGTCATGACTTCTATTGTTTATTTTTCTGATTCTGATCCTTTCTTGACTTACTTGACATCCATTTTTGAGGCATGCAGTTTTGCAACAAAAGTCTTCGTATTTCTCGTTTGTATTCAATTTGAAGAGCGCTTCATTCTCTGTGAGTGTCTCGTATCAAAAGTTAAGACAACACAACAAGGATCTACGAGTATTTTATGCAAAAGTTGTGTAATGAACACGAAATTTGATACACTCTAACGTCGTTCGTTCGTTCAGTCAGAAGAACAATGATGATGTCAAGGGAATATTTGATGTGAGTGCTCTTCATATAAACCTTAATTTAATATTCTCTTCATAATCCCATGACTTTTGCTTACCTGACGTTGAAGTTTATTGACTAAGAATTAAGGAACCCTCAGGTGATGTGAACGAGAGAGAGAAAAGTGATCAAAATAGGGGGTAATTTGACATCGAACAAGTCTCTTGTGTCCCTTCGAAGACAAAAAGTGATTCATTTCCTACCAATTAGCAGTTGATTGTTTGAGGTGTCATGTTAATTTATGAGTAATTGGCCTTCTTGCTCTTTTAAGGGACGAATATTGATGAGAAAATCTGTTCAAATAAAAGCTTTGACGCAATTTTCTTATGAATTGGATCAATTACATCCTCTTCAAACTCAACTCGTGGCTTGAAATTCCAAAAGAAACCAGTTTCAATGAAATTTTGTGGAATTAATTGAGTGAAATTTCGTTACGACAACAATTCGTTGGAAGAACGATCGATTCACCGACAGATGATTGACGCAAAACATTTTTCGTAGGTAGGTAATGAAATATTGGAACCTTTAAAAGAAGAGCGACGAGAGTGTTTTGATACAATTTACATTTTTTTAAACTGCTGCCACGCGAAAGATAATCGTAAAAGCACCTGTTGTGTAGTTTCGGTGTTTGTCGATAAATGGGATGATGAACATAAGCAATAAAGGTTTATGGCATGATGAAATATGGTTTGACGTTAAAATTTATTGGATTTTGTCGCTTCAATGATGGGTTTGAGGTGATTTTTCAAATGAAAATTTTTATGTAAAGTCATGGAAAAATTGAAAGTCAAGGTGAAATGTTTGATTTTTTCCATGTCATTAAGCCACAAAATAAATTTTTACCCTTTGCATTTATCGAAAATGTTAAAAAAAATAAGTTTTCAAGGTAAAATATTAAAATTTTTTCACATTCACATTTTTGTACTCCTCATAAATAATACATTTCTGTTTTTTCAAATATTAATGCTAAAAATTAAAATTTTGATACAAAAAAAAATTAATTGTAAAAAAATAAAATTAAAATTTTAGGGGCAATAAATGCCCCCCCAAAAATTAAAGTTTTCTCAAGGAATTTTTAAAATTTGCGGAAAAAAAATTTTAATTAAAAAAAAATTGAATTTAAAAAAAATTAAATTAAAAAAAATAAATTAAAAATTTATAAATAAATTTTTTACAAATTTCACATTTTAATACTCCTCAAAAAAAAATCTAAAATAAAACAATTTTTCGAAAAATTTCCATAAAAATACCTTCACTCTAAAAGCTTTTACGTTAAAAACTTACAACGAAATCCCCATTAAAGCCGTTAAGCCTGCTTTCAACACGTGTTTAAATATCTATTTTTTTTTTTATTTTTATTAATTAATTTATTTTTTTTTATTCAATCAATTTAAAATCGTATTTTCTTATTTTTGTACTCCTCATATTTCCAGTAAAACTCACTTGAACAAAAAAGTGAAGAGCAATGCACAAAACACTTTCCTTAATTATTATTCTCATTCAACAACGCTGACAGAATCATCAGAATAATGCGAGAGAGAGCGGCGAACAAATTTTTCCCGTTTAATCCCTCGAGAGACGAGCTTTTGTTTCGCAGGCAGGAAAAAAATAACAAAACAATCGAAAACTGTTAAAATGTCACACACTTGTTTTCCCATAAACACAAAATAATGACAAAGTTCGCACCTTTTCTGCGTCTTTCTGTCGTTTGGCACTGAACACTTGTGAAATTCGAGGAAAAAAAGTTTTTTTTTCTTGTAAGGATAAATGTCATTTGCAGATGAAA
Organism: Culicoides brevitarsis; assembly: GCF_036172545.1. NCBI lineage: Eukaryota > Metazoa > Arthropoda > Insecta > Diptera > Ceratopogonidae > Culicoides > Culicoides brevitarsis. Next base: position 37,298,068 of record NC_087085.1, on the reverse strand, counting down.
CCTTAATCTAGTTAAAGTTAGTTGCTTGCCAGCCTGCCTGCTGGCTTATTGTTTTTCTTAGTTTTTCCACAAACGAAAAAAAATTTCTTGTTTCGTTATTTATTTCGGAGACATAAATATTGCGTAGTCAGGTGTGAAGTTTCCCAAACTAACCGAATTTTTTTTGTAAAAAAGTTTTCCTTCTTTACTGGAATGCAAAATATTTTCTGCAAAAACCACAATTGTCACAAAAATACCTTAAAATGGAGAAAATTCAACAAATTTCAGGAAATGAACCGAATAATTTTGATGTTTTTCCCACTTAAGTCTAATGAATTGCTGCTCAATGACTAACCAACGACACCCGACAAACGAAGGAAAAAAATTCCGCCTTATTTTAATGAGATTATAAATGTTGTGTGCCAAGAAAAATTTCTGTGATATCAAAAGGTAGATAATTGCATGTTTATTGTGACGGCGTGTTTTTGTGTGGAAAAACGGAAATAAAGCCAAATTTAAGGGAAATTATTTCCTACAATTTTGTGGGAGTTTCAGTCAAGAAATTTTGTGCTAAGAATTTATTGAGAGTTCATGTTCGTGAAAAATGAATGCTAAAAATGGAAAAATGACGATAATCAATGAGGAAAAATGTAATTATGCAGGAGGAAGTGAAACGTCTAATTAAATCATGGGTTGAGTAATTTTATGTGAGTGACGAAATATTTAATTTTCAAGGGCATTAATTTAATTTTTTTTCTTTTTTAAAAAATTTATTATTTTTTTATAATCGGTTTAAAAAAAATTTTACAAAAATTTTTTTTCTTAGATTTTAATTTAATTTAAAAAAATTTTATTTTTGTTTTTCAAAATTTTAATTTTATTTTTTACAATTAATTTTTTTTTGTCTCAAAATTTAATTTTTAGTATTAATATTTGAAAAAAAAAAAAATTATCATACATGAGGAGTACAAAAATGTGAAAAAAAATTAATATTCTCTTTAAATTTTTTTAAATTTTAAAAATAATTTGTTTAAACGTTTTCTTCAATTCAAAAAATTATTTAAAAAAAATCAAATTTTTATTTTTAATAAAGACAAAAATGAAATATTTGAACTTGAGGAGTACAAAAATGTGAAAAGCTTTAAAATTGTTCTATAAAAAGATTTTTTGGTTGATTTTTCAACTAAAATACTAATTTTATTATAGAAAATATTATTTTTAGCTTAGTTATCAGCTTTTAATCCAACTTTTATAACTGAGGAGTACAAAAATGTAAAAATACGTTCCAGGTCAAATTTTTTATCACTTAATGAACAGATGACAACTTGCTGACACTCTTGATATTTATTTTACGTTATTTCATCTCTTTTTCTACCTAAAACGTGAACAAAAAAAGCAAACGAAACCAAATATTTTTCTGTTTATTTTTCATTTCATCGGTAATTTAATTAGCATAAATGAATGTTCCAACATCTACCGAAACAACGGAACGACAGTCATGTGGGATATTTATTTATATTTATCTGTTTCATTCATTTCTCCCTCTAACTAATTATTCCGTATAGCCGAGAGAGAGAGAAACAGAAGAAAAAGTGAGCTCGATACAATTTATCGATAAAATGCAAATATTTATGAAACAAAATAATAGAGTAACAATACAAACAAAAGTGCGAGTGAATGAGCGTGAGTGTATTAAAAAGCCTTTCTCCTCTTCAAAATTTTTAAAAAATTCATCTGTGTGAGTTGATTCATGAAATTTAAAATATTTTAAGATATTTTGCTTAGGAAATTTCACTCTCTTCGTAATAAACATAAAAAATAAGAATCAAATAATTTTAACAATGAGCTATTAAGAGATAATAATTTTGAACGTTGTAAAAGTCAGTGATCACATGATACGTTCAATAATAACGTAACGAGCATAAGTGAAGAAACATATTAAGATATGGAGACAAATTGAGATAAGAAATTGTTGTGAGACGAAATATGAGCTGTTTAACGTCGCGTCGTCGTAATCGAAGTTGTCATTTTATTTACGATGAAAGTGGATGATATTGTCCAAATAAATGTGTTATTAAGATGTCGGGCGATTTATGGGATTGTTTGTTATTGTGAAATAATATGGAATGGAGATTTTTGTGTCATGTGAGGTTTCAACAATTTTTTGGTTGTGTTCCTACGATTTATGTATTTTTTTTATACAAAATAAAATTTATGATTTTTAAAAATTTAAAGAAAATAACCAAAAATAGTATTTAATTTAATTAAAAATTTTACATTAAATAATTTTGATTAATTAAATTAATGAAATTAATTAATTTTTTTAAAAATATTTTTTATATTTTAAAAAAAATTATTAAAAAATTTTTTAGAATATTTAAAAAAAAAATTAAAGAAGAAATAAAAATTTAAAATTATTGAAAAAAAAATTATTTAATAATTTTGATTAATTAAATTATTTATTTTTTTAATATTTTTAAAAAGTTTAATTAAATTATTGTTTTATATTTTTAAAAAAATTAATTAAATTATTATTTTTATTTTGAAAAAAAATAACTAATTATTAACTTAATAACTAAAATATTTTTTACATTATTTATTTTTTTAAAGAAAACTTTTAATTAATTTTCATAAAAAAATATTTAAATAAATTAATCAGAAAATAAATAATTTATATAATTTTAGGTAAATAAACTTTCATTTAATTTATTTTAAATTAATTTTTTTTTATTTTATAATTCTTAAATTTCATTGAAAATAAATTTAAAAAACTGTCAATTTATTTAGTTTAAAAATATTTAATTTAAAATTTTTATTTTTTTAATTTTAATTTAATTTTAGTTTGATTTATTTAATTTTTTTAATATCTTGCTTCATATTTCATTAATTTTTGCCTTTGTGAGACACAAATTTTAAAATTTTTTTTTGTCAATTAACACATTTTCATTAATTGATCACTTTTAACACATTTAACATGAAAAACCATTAAAATCCGTTAATAACATAGGAAACCTAGACGAAAAACGTCAAAATCCGTTTAGTAACAATCAAATTTCTGACACTTGAACGCAAATCAGGAAATAAATGACAACTTTATTATATAGTTCATTTTAGTTTTATTGCTCACACGAGTACTATAATGATCCATTTTAATACATAAAACCGTTTAGCTTTTGATTATTATACAACAACACTTGAACGACGTGTTTTTTATTAACGAGGAGGCGTAAATTTTATTTCATTCTCTCATAGTTTCTCTCTAAAAATATTTTTGTTACATTTTTTCCTTGTTAAAATTATTTAAAACACAAATCAATTAAAAATCGATTTAGAAATCGAGTCACCTTTCGTTGATCCTTTTTAAGCCTCTTGCGGATTTTCCCATAAAATAACAATAAAATATCATAAATTTTGGCGCTGCATATTTCAAAACAATCTCTCTCTCTCTAATCCTGTTGTTTGTGACACAAAAAAAAGTATTTTATGAATACTTGGAGCGATATTGTTCCCTCGTGGCGAGCTTACACAATTCACGAGTATGAGGTGAAAAAACAAACAATAGAGAAGGACATAGAAGAGGTATCTCAGTTGGATTAACCCTTTTGTGCGATTTTTATTAGAATTTTTTATTTTTTTTAAACATTGGCTTTTTGTTGGTGCTTTATGGGATTATTAAATTCACTTTTTATTAGAAAATATAAAAAAATACCAAACAAAACAAGAGTTTAAATCAAAAAGTGACCAGATGTAGCGCATTTTGATTTTTAAGCCCAGTAAACATTTCAAATTTTTTACCCAATACATATTTTTTGATTCCTACCTGAAAATCCTTAAAAATTTACTTTAATTTGTATTTTTAATAATTGACACAATGCAAATTTTGAGATTTTTAAGCCTATTGTACATTCTTTTTCTTTAACCCAATGCACATTATACTTTTTGACCCAATGTACATTTTTTAAATTTTAATTCAAAATATTCTAAATAATGATAAAATTCAGGGTCCTTCAATTTTTTAAAAAAATAAACTTTCAATTTTTGACCCAGTTCACATTTTAATTTTTTACGAAGGCATATTTTAAATTTTTTTGACTCAGTGTACATTATAAAGTGTATCTTTGAGTTCCAGTTAATATTTTTATCCCAATTCACATTCTAAACTATTCCCGCTGTACATTTGAATTTTTCATCCCAGTTCACATTTTGGAAAATTTTGATATCAGACTAAAATTTCTACATAAAATCACTTTTTTCTTTGTACTGAAAATACAAAAAAAAAACTTTTATTCGCGGAAAAATATTTTCTGTTTTGTTCAGCTTTGTCGCCATTTCATCACACACGTCCCAAAATCCATAAAAAGGCTTAAAAATTTGGTCGTTCAATAAATATTTTTTTTGTCGTCTAACAAAACAAACAAACTTTCATCGCACGTAAAAATCGGCATAAATCTTTATTGTTCTTTGGGAGTTGCAGTTGTTGTGCCAATCCGACCATTGTTTGCCTTCAAAACACATTTGTTTGTTAATGCACGTCCTGCCCAATGATTGACGGATTAAACAAACGAACGAACGGCTTTCATGTCGCATGAACGGGTGAAATGGAACAGCAAAAAAAAAGTCTTTTATTACCTTGTTACTACCACATTTAATACTTTGCAAAGATAAAAATGCAGCAAAAATCGCATGAAATGGATATTTTTTCACTTAATTCCTTTTTTTAAAAAAAATATAAATTTTTCATGCACAAAAGGAGCATGCTGGTTCCCATTGTTCAGCGGGAGGGATCGCATGACTTTCAAATGTATGTTACAAACTTCGTTCGGTCTTTTTGCTAAATGTGAAATAATGGAAAATATATTTCGCATGATTAAGCTCATAAATACCGAATTCAATCAACGAGTGTAGGTACTGACAGATAGAACGGGCCGAACAGTTGAATTAAAATAACAAAAGAAGAACAAAAGTGCGGGATTAATAATTTTTGCCCATTTTGATGCAATAATAAAATGTGATATTAATGGATTCGGGGAAGTTTTTCAATATAAAAAGTCTTCATTTAATTTTATTTAAAGGATAAAAGTGTATTTTTTAAAATTAAAAATTATGATTTAAAAAAAATAAATATTTTTTAATTAATTTTAAAGTAAATATTTTTATTATTTTTAATTAAATTTAATTAAATTAAAATTTTGACATTGACAGCTGTCAAAATTTGTTCAAATTTTTACAAAATTTAATTTTATACCTAGATTTTTTATTATTTTGAAAAATAAAATCTTTCATTATTTTTTAAAATTTCAAAAATTTAAAACTGAGTAAAAAATTTGAAATTATTCAACTGCCAATTTTTTGAAATAATAAAATAATAACTTAAAAAGCAAAGTTCTTTAAAAAATTTAGTTTTGCTTAAAATTTTTTAGTTTTTTAATTTTTTATATTTTATTGATGTTTTTATTGATTAAATTTTTAAATTAATTTAAAATTTAATAAAATTTAAATTTAAAATTTAATTAAATTAAATTAATTTAAATTATTAATTAAATTAAATTTAATTTAAATTAAATTAAATTTTTAAATAATTAATTAAATTAAATTAATTAAATAAATTAATTATTTAATTAAATTTAATTAATTATTATTCAATTAAATTAAATTCTGTTTTTTTTTTTAATTTTTTTAAATAATGAAAAATTCGCTTCGAAAAATCCTTTTCAATTTGTCTCATGACTCTCATTTTCCACAATTTTTACGAAAAATCCCAAAACACAATACAGCAAAAAGGGGTTTTGGCATGAAAAACGCTCTCCTTTTGTTATTCATTTAAACACGCATTTAGTCCCCGAATTTGGCAAACAATAAAAACACTGACGAGATGATGACCCGTTAATATTCTCTTGTTATTTTTTTACGAACAGAAGGGTCTTTTGTTCTTCTAATGAAGGTCATGCCTTTTGTTCGCCAAAAAAAAACTGAAGAACGTTTTTCAATTAATCCAAACCAAGCGATAAGAGATAGATTAACTGAAAATCCATCCAGAAAATTAGTTTAAGAAAATCTAGACAAAAAAAATGTTATCTTGAGAACAAAAAAAAAGTAAACAATTGGACTAAGTGGCTTACTTTTTTTTGTCACTGATACACTCCTTCTTCTTGTTTTTGTCATAAGGACAAAAAAAAATAGAACGACAACAAATCTTCTTGACTTTTCTCGTTTTTTTTTCGTGTTTCTCCTTCCATTAAAAATATAAATCAAACAACAAAAAATGATTAAGACACTTTCACACACAGAGAGATCGCCAACGTTGGCATCGCAGACACGTATCTGTAATTTCTGTTACACGACAATGCACGTGACATCAGATAAGATTCTCTCTCGACTTTAGCTTGACTATGGGGGAATGGTTTACCGACCGATAGGATTTTGTTGTTTGTTTTGACTCAGAAAGTAAATAACAGAGCAGATTTTGATTCACCTCAAGAGAACGAATTCAGATTAAAAATGATGAAAAGCCAGACACAAGAGCAAACATAAAAATGACGAAGAGTTTTGATTAATTGAAAAAGTACTTGAAAGAATGTTTAAATGAAAATTGCTGCATCAATTCATCATCATTCAAATTTTTACAGATGATTTACTGGAAGTTTGGTTTTTTTTTTGTTTCAAGCAGAAAATTCATTTATTCACGAGAGTAGTGCAAAAGTTTTGTAGAGAAAATCCCATTTAAAGTAGTTTAAAAGTATTTTTCTCCTCGTTTTATGCGCTTTTCAAAAAGTTGCATGGCATGGTAGCGAACAAAAAAGCTGAGTAAAGACCAGCAATATAAACTTTTGTTTTTGCGTTATGTTATCCAGGGTACTTTAATGGGTCCTGTGGTTAAAAAATAGTTGAAATTTTGAACTTTAAGGCTTAAAAAAATATTTGAATGAGTAAAAATTGTTTATTTTTTATCAATACTTTAAATTTTTTAATTTTTTTTTTATTATTTTTTTTTTATTTTATTTTTTTAAATTTTTTTTTATTTTTATTATTTTTTTTTAATTTTTATTTGTTTTTAATTTTATTTTTTTTTTAATTTTATTTTTTTAAATTTTTATTTTTTTTTTTATTTTATTTTATTTTTAATTTTTTTTTTTATTTTATTTTTTTAGTTTTTTTTTATTTTTTTTTAATTTTTTTTTTAAATTTTATTTTTTTATATAAAAATTTTTTATTTAATTTTTAAAAAACAAAATTTTTTTTTTTAATTTAAAAAATGAAAATTTTTAAAAATTTTCAAAAAATTTCAATTTTTAATAAATTTCCTTTCGAAACAAATTATACACCTGTCAAAATGGGATTGTTTAACTCTTAATAAATTTGTGGTTAAAATTAATTCGTTTCTTTTATTTTTAGAGTAATTTAATTATTTTTGAAAAAAAAATTAAAAATATTTTAAACGAAACAAAAATAAATATTTTTTTTAGACTTCCAATTTTGGCTTAATATTAGCTTTTAAAAAATATTTTGGTGAATATCTTTTGACCACGTGACAAACATAACCTCAAAATCTCTTCAATTTTTTCCCGCCATGCAATCAATCACCCAAGAAACAAACTAAAAAAACAGCAACGTACACTCATTTTCACTATTTTTTTTAAGTTTTTGTTAAATTTCATCCTCGTCGTGTTAGTTATCCACAAAATAAATTAAAAGAGCAAAAATATGGCGGTATCAACTCCTTTTCCTTCGCACAATTTATTGCACTTTATGCAAGTTAAACGTTACAGGCCTTTTGCGAAAAATATTTAGACGAATCCTCTCGAACGAAACCAACGAACGAAGAATGTAATAAATTTCGCAAAAACACAAAAAAAAAGCTGAAAATAAATGAAAATACACTCAACAACTCGCCTCGTCCTCCTCCTTCTGATATTTGTTCTAAATAATAAATGGATGAAGGGTAAAATGCACTAACGATGTTTTTTAACGTCTCGAACTCGAATGGAAGAAATGTGTGAAGAAAATACGGCAGCAAGTAGTAGTGATTTGTGGTAAACATGTCAGGTTGTTGTTCGTTTGTTCGATGCGAAAACCTGCTGGCAGCAAAATCATTTTCAAATAAATTTTAACACAAACACTTTGATTTAATTTAAGGTTGAAGAGCTGGCTCGGAAAAACAACTCGGCACGTACGGTATTGATTCCCAGAGAGAAGAATAAGACAAAAACAAACAGAAAAATATTGAAGTATTGAACACACGAATCAATCGAGCTTGATTCAATTCAACTCAATTGTGGAAAGCTGATGCTTGGAATTTTTTTTTGTATTCTTTTGTTCAGTTCAAGCAGAATATAGAGAAAAAACAACAAGAGAGAGCAAAAAATTGAACAAGAAATAAATATTTTTATGTTGAGATAGGTCACAATGCAATGTTTTAATACATTTTAAAGAAGTTGATAGAAAAGCTGTCGTTAAGCCAAAAACTTAATCGCTTTTCAATTTATTTTTTTTAGTATTTTTTTAATTTAATTTAATTTAGATTAGTTTTAAAATTTTTATAAACTATTTTAATTAAAAATTAATTATTTAATTTTTATTTAAAAAATTACGAAAAATATTTTTATTTATTTTTTTTTTGTATTTTTAATTAAAATTATAATAAAATAATTAAAATGTTTCATTTTAATATAAGTTTCATTTTTTAAATAATTTTTTTAAATTAATTTAAATTAAAATTTTATTTCATATAAATTTTTAAAATTAAATTGAAATTGAAATTAAATTTTAAATAAATTTTTAAATTTAAAATCAGTTGATATTTAATTAAATTATCAATTAATTTTAATTAATTGTTTAAAAAAATAGTTTTTTAAATTAAAATAATTTTTTTATTAAATTAATTTTTATTCAAATTTAATTTTTATTTAAAATAAATTAAAAATATAATAAATTTAATTCAATTAGATTTTTAATAAATTTTAAATTTTTTTAAAATTTTATTACAAAAACTAAAGAAAAAATTTCCTTTAATTTAAATATTAAATAATTTAAATTAATTTTAAAAAAAAAATTAAATAAATTAAATTTATTTAAAATTATCAATTAATTTTAAGTTATTTTTTAAAAAATTTAATTTAAAAATTTAATAAAAAAAATTTTTTAAAAATTAAATTTAATGTTTATTAAAGTAAATTCAAAATAAATTTAATTTAATTTAAAAAATTTTTTAATAAATTTTATTTTTTTTTATTTCATAGCAAAAACTAAAGAAAAAATTTCCTTTAATTTAAATATTTACTCATCACTTTGTCGCTTAAAATGTAAAAAAACAACATTAATCCTCGATACTTTGTATGTAATGTTGATAAAAACCCCTTTTTCGCGTAATTTTTTTTTTTGCACTGACAACGTATTTAACTTGACATGCGAAATCCGCACAAAAAACTGAACAACAACTTTTCCTCTTTTCAATGTATTTTTTTTCACCTTAGAGCATCATCGTCATCATCATCAAAGCTCGTGTGTCTCTTTTTTAATGCGTCATTGTGTGTTTTTTTTTTGAACAACAAACCAGAAAAAAACACATTGACACGAATGGAAAGAAAGGAAGTCGTGAAATTCGGGGAAAAAGGTGACAACGCTTTTCTGTGGCGGCATTTCCTGGTACGAATACCAATAAAAATGACAAAATGTCTCAAATCTACCGTTTTTCGGGTTAATTTTGTCGTGTGGCGTCATGCTGAGGAAAAAAAATTCAAGTGACTATCGGAGGTGAGATGAAAAGAAAGAGGAAAGGAAAATAAGAGGAAAAATCGCTTGAAGGTTCTTTGATTTATGTGAATAACATTAAATTTATTGAGAAACGTCTTTTGTCATCTTTCCTTCTTTTTGATGATGAAGTTGCTACTTTTAGCTTAAGTTTGCTAAAATAAATATTTTTCATCTTTTTGTTGATAAAAAGTCGTCAATTAGTTCAAATGTAAATACAGACAGGTCCAATATTTGAACAAAAACCCACAATTTTACTTAAAAAAGGCCTTGAAAAAATTTCAGCTCATCAAAAATGTTGATAAACAATTTTTTTGGGAAGGTACCTGCGATTTTCCGTTAAATGCGAATAAAATTGCTTTTCCATGCGTCCTTTTTTCCTCGAAACGAACCGGAATTTATTTATCGATAATTTCAAAGGTGTTACTGGCGAACGTTACATTTTAGGTGACACATTTCCCTAAAGGCCATTTTTCTTATATTCAAGCGATTCATGCAGCACTTTAGTAAATATATGTGATTTATTTCACTTTTCAAACTTTTTTCCCGAATTCAAATAGCGAGGAACGCTTATAAAAATTTTTCGCCAAGGAAATTTCGTGAAATTGTCTCTCCCTATATGGAAAAGGAGTAAGAAATTTGGGACACACAACACATGCTCACATGTTCGTTTATGTCAAAAAAAAAAAATAAATAAATTATTCAAATGAAAATCCCCAAAAACGGAAAAACTTTATTTGTTTTTATCAGGTGTGCTTAATATAATGCCATTAATTACCGTTAAAAGCTCTGTATGTGAGTTGTAATCCTGTTAAAACAAACCCCACTTGATTACATTTAATTTGCCAGATAAATAAAAAAGTATTTTATTATCGCAATTCAATACACGGCGAGAGATGTGATGATTCAGCAAATCCCGTGTGTCAAAGGGGGAGATGTAAGATGGCATAAAAGTGGCACGATATGAGTTATGAGGGGCAATAAAAATGAGTGTATATAAGGAAAAGGACGAGAAAATGAGCAAAATGACCTTTCCCTCGAATAAGTCTAATAATAACATTTTTTTTCGTGTATCGGTAAGAAGGTTAATAACTTCCACTCGACCGGATGTCTTGTCCTTCAATCGTTTGTTTTTTTACTTCTTTCAATTCAGAACAATGGAGAAAAAAATGAAAAGAAGCTTAAGATCAACAAATATGTAAGACCAAAAAATAACAACAGCTAATGTTTGTATTGGATGATGTTAAAAGGGGATCTATCAAGGGATTTACATATTTTTGTACGACTAATAATGTATGCACACATATTTACATGGGTAATTTACATTTTGGCATCCTTCGTCAAGTTTTCTTGGCGAGAAAGACACAAAATTTGTTTTTATGCTAAATCTGTTGTTATGGATTAGCAAAAGTTACTTGAGCGTATTTTATAAAAGTTTTAAATTTTTGTAAAATTTTAAAATATTAAAAAAATTAATTCAAAATATTATTTCAGTTAAAATTAAGATAAAATTTCTTGAAATTTTTTTTCGTATTGAAAAAAAAATTTTTCTTGAAAAAAATAATAAAAATCTTTAAACATGAAATTAAAAAAAAAATTCTGACGATCAAAAAATTAGAATTAAAGCTTAAGAAATAAAATTGAGGCCTTCTGAGGCTTTTTATTTCAGAAAATTTACTTTATCGATAATTTAAGATTCGTATTTTTACTCATCCTATATTGACTTGCGGTTATTGATATAGTAAGGAACATAGCTGCAATTCATATTCTTGATTTCATAGCTTGGTTCTAACAGAGTTTAAACTCTAAACTTTAGAGTTTGTTAATAGTTTGTAAAATTATTTTCATTAGTTTCTAATCGTATGATTGTAGCAGAAAATTGTTCTTCCATAGTTTGATATGATTTTGTAGATGATAATTTTTTTTTTTTTTAAAGGCAATTTTTATTTGTCAGTTATAGCTTTTATAAAATTCATATTTATCGTAGTTTCTCAGTGAACATCATCGGAATGGGTCTTATTTTTACCTATCCCTGCAGTTGTGCCCTCAAAATTCACTAAGCTCTCCCTTAAGGTCCCAAAGGGTTTCTAAAGTTCAGTAAATTTTGAAATCATTGGAGTCAGAAAAGTTTTTCATGATTTCGAGTCTCGAACCGACGACCTTACGCTCATCAGTCAGATACGCTAACAACTGCACTAAGCTGACTTTCCCATTTCTTTACTTATATAATTTCCTCTAGTCAGTCGAAAATTGGAAGACTTCGATAAGCGATTGAAGGATTTCACGTCGAGTGTGTTTTTAAGTCTAATTTGAAATTTTTTTAATTTTTTTTTCGATGGTTTGTGTGCACATTAATTCCGCAAAAGATAGAATTACTTATAAAATCCTAAATCAGTAAAATATTCTAAGACCTCGAAAGCCATTGAAGGATTTAAACATTTTTTAGTGCATTTGGGTATATTTTGCAGTACCTTTGTAGTTTGAATACCCGATCCCATTTTCTAAAAATGCATAGAAACACTTTGTTCGTTGTAGATATTTTAAATTTATGCTTTTGGACTTCTTTATGAAAATAATGCAAAATTATCAAAAAATCTCATGCCATTTTTTTTCGATGAAATGCTGATATCGGGTGATGTGTTTCACTATTACCAATTCGTTTTTTTTTCTTAAACTCACTAAATGAAGTAAAAAAAAATCTTATGAGTTTCTTGATAATCTTGAAGTGTCAAATAGATACATAGTAAGCTTACCTCAAGACTTTTTCCCAAACTACCAATATTGTACATATGAATCCTTAAGAGATAACGGACAGACAATAGTTCCATGAAATCAATTTTTCAACAGAAATGTCATTCTAATGTTCCTCTTACCAAATTTATGCACTGAAGAAGCTCGCCAAACATCACATCGTCAAGATGGATCACCCAGCACGACGAAAAAAATCAGATAAATGAAAACTTTTTTTGTTTATATTATTTTTTGTGTGTCATTTTCGACATCAGACTTTGTCTTGTTAAAAAAAAGGATGTTGACGCTTGGCTGGACATAATTTCACTCATGTAAAGTCAATTTTAGTAACAAAAGTTGCTCCCAAGTTGCTTATTACAACACTTACTATCGTCACTTCTATCGTCGTTGCAATATTTCCAAATTTCATGTACAACCAACAATTAAGTTGTTCCTCTTTAATAAATGTCATCATATGGGAAACATGTGTTTTGCATATCGCCCGGCACAGACAAGATAACGCCTGCTCGGACCAAAATTCGCATGGGAACATGTAAACGATGCATGACTCCGGTTCCCCCTTCTCAAAGTAGAAAAATAAAATTTCGTCTCTAATGTTGTGCTGCTGCTTTATTACAATGAGCTCATGAGTTTGCTCGCACTTTATTTGACTCTTTTTCCCAAGTAGACCAATTTTCATCGTCGTCGTCGTCGCTACGAACGAAAAAACGACACATCTAAATATCTAATGTGACCACCATTGGCATGATGTGACCAAAATTTGATTATGTATTTAGGCAACACAAAAACGAGACATGGCACAACAATTTCTATATACGCCTCTCGTTTGCTTGCTCATTGCATGTTATGTTGTTGAAAATACGATAAATTCAGATATTTAGATATTCATAAATTGAAAAAAAAGGCAAAAGAGGCTTGCAAATAAAATATTTCGCATAATTTTCCTTTCCTACAACAACAACAATGTTCTCGCATCCAATATTGTGTCTCGTTTTTTTTCGTCGTACGCGCAGCACGTAGGCTAGTTAACATTAGCTTGTTATAGAATTGTAGTGAATATAAAATTTATGATTTTTTTTCATCATCTGCATACATAATTTAACAATAAAATGCAAAATATTACAAATAAATATCTTGTAAAAAGATTTTTTCGTTTCGCAGAGATACGATGATGATTGTAGTGATGAAGAGCGAGCAAGATATGGCGAAAAAAAATCTGTTAGTTTTGCTAATATGCGGATTATTGTGAGATGGAATTTGTGGTATGATGGATGATTGCGGTTAGAAATTTGATACGAATGCGAAATTTCTTTGTTTTTGTTTTATTTTAATAATTTTTTGAGGTAATTTAGCAAATTCATTCGTTTTTAGAACATATGTATTCATTTTGTTCATTTTTAGATGAAATTTATTTATTTTGTTCATTTAAAGATATAATTTATCCATTTCGTTCATATTTAGATTAAATTTATTCATTTTGTTCATTTTTAGATCAAATTTATTCATTTTGTTCATTTTTAGATCAAATTAATTCATTCGTTCGTTTTTAGATCAAATTTATTCATTTTCTTCATTTTTAGATCAAATTTATTCATTTTCTTCATTTTTAGATCAAATTTATTCATTTTGTTCATTTTTAGATCAAATTTATTCATTTTGTTCATTTTTAGATCAAATTTATTCATTTTCTTCATTTTTAGATCAAATTTATTCATTTTATTCATTTTTAGATCAAATTTATTCATTTTGTTCATTTTTAGATCAAATTTATTCATTTTGTTCATTTTTAGATCAAATTTATTCATTTTATTCATTTTTAGATCAAATTTATTCATTTTGTTCATTTTTAGATCAAATTTATTCATTTTGTTCATTTTTAGATCAAATTTATTCATTTTGTTCATTTTTAGATCAAATTTATTCATTTTCTTCATTTTTAGATCAAATTTATTCATTTTGTTCATTTTTAGATCAAATTTATTCATTTTGTTCATTTTTAGATCAAATTTATTCATTTTCTTCATTTTTAGATCAAATTTTATTCATTTTGTTCATTTTTAGATCAAATTTATTCATTTTGTTCGTTTTTAGATCAAATTTATTCATTTTGTTCATTTTATGATTCACTTGGTTTATTTTTTCACAAATTCAAAAAACAAAATTCATCTTTAAACCTCAAGAGTCTTCAATTAGCTTTCTATTAGCTTTGATAAAATTTTCAACAGCACTTCTTCATCATCATCATCGAAAAATGACTCAACTTTGATCATTTTATTCTGTTTTTATTTGTTATTTCTCTTCATTTTTCTACCTCCGCTCATCTTTTCGTTTTCACAAAGCGACCACTGAACTTTTGACGAACGAACAAAAAAAAATATGAAACAACAATTGTTCATTGTTGAAGCCATGTCAGTCGCAAAAATTGTATTATTAACTTGCACTCTTCGTCAGCAGCATGCAACTTGAGACGAAACATCGAAACTCCATCCAGAAATTTAATATAATTTTTTTTATAACAAAAAAATATTTATTAAAACAAGAGAAAGAAGAGATCACTTTTTTGTGTTTCTGTCATCTTTTTTGTCTATTCGCCGCTGTTTTCTATTAAAGACGTGAAATGAAATGCGAACCAGATGCTCTAATCCTTTCACTTTCGGACACGTTTAACATGGTAGCGTCGCGTCGTCGTTGTCAATTTTGCCGGTCCGGTGAATGACATGAAAAGTGGTTTTTGTTATAAAATTGCTTCTGTGCGGTTTTGTTATCTTGAATTTTGCATCTTCTTGGTGACATGAGACGACGTTGTCAGTCGCAAATGAAAAAAAAGGAGAAATGTTACCTTCTAATTTGCACGTCGTCGTATTAAAATGACTCGTCTAGATGATTTTTACAATTTTGTGGTTTTTCATGTTTTTCTCATTTCATTTGCATGAAATTTGAAACATTTTTAGCTAATTTGCTAATGCAAGTCGAGCCAAATCGTGAAACGGAAAGAACTTTTGTCCCAGATTTCCATTGTCGAGAACACAGTACTCGAGATGACAATGAGACGCGTCGACATGAAAGACAAAAGATAAAGTCGTCCTTCAATCCATTCGCTTTTTTCCTCTTCCTCTTCAAAAACCACGACGAACAATGTCTCTATTCAAAAAAGAGTGCATGTCGTCCAATTGTTGTCAGTGCAACTAACATCTTTTTCTCTCGTTTTTCCTTCTCATTATGAGCATTTTTGCATATATGCTTGTCTAACTCGGGAACAATGTTGGCAGCACGTTCAACCGTCTATTTCATTAGTTACTGCACGGATGGCTGCTTCACTAAATAAATGAATATACTCAACTCACACATTTTTGCAATAATTGTGCATTCGTTCGTTGGATATGTGGAAAAATTATTATTTTGTTTTAGTTGAAATTTCGTTTCAAAAAAAAAAAATAATATTTAAAAAAAAATTTATTTGTTAATTAAAAAGTTTAAAGCTAAACATTAATTATTCCAAAATTTGTAATTTTAAAAAATTTGTTAAACCATTTAATTAAAATTTAAATAATTTAAATGAAAAAAATATTTTTTTATTTTATTTCATTTTGTATTTTATTTTTTTATTTTATTTTATTTTATTTTTTTTTTATTTTATTTTTTTTATTTATTTATTTTTATTTTTTTTTTTATTTTATTTATTTTTTTATTTTATTTTATTTTTTTTATTTATTTTTTTTTTGATTTGAACTTTTAAAGTAAATATTTTAAAACATTTTATTAATGATTAATTTTTATTTAATTTAAATATTTTTTCAATCGAACTACATCAAAAACTGTCAAAATTTTATTTATTTTTTAAATTTTAATTTTTTTTTAAATTTAATTTTGATATTTGAACTTAAAATAATTTTTAAAGTATTTTTATTAATTTATTTAAAAATATTTTTTTTATTAATATTAGGTATTTTATTTTTAATTAATTTAGTTTATTAATTTATTTAATTTGTTTTTAATTTTTAATTTATTTAAATAAAATTAAAATTTTAAATAATTTTTTAATTTAATTTTTTTTTTCCAATAAAAAAATTATAAAATTTTAAGTTTTTTTAATTACCTACTTTTTTTTAAATTTTTATAAATTTATTTTTTTAGAAAATATAAAGGATCTATAAAAATTTTTCATCCTATTTTCATAGAACGAAACACCCCAAACAGTATTTTATGAGTATCGAACAGTAACGAAACTATTTACATTCAATTATACGCGTTTCTAAATAAATTTTCACACAGAAAACAAATCGAAGCGTGACAGAGTGGCAATTTCAGGCATTAGTAGGTTAAATAAAACAGAAAGTTACCGAAAGGATTTTTAAAATAAAAAAAAAATCCATCGATTTTCTTATCTACAACGATAAATTTAACTTGCAAACATACATCAGAGGCGAACAACAAACCAGCAGAATAAGCTCATCTAAAATGAAATCAAACAACTTTTTAAAACTATCTTCTCCTCTATATGTCTTTCTATTCCATCTCGACATGTACACTGAAAAATATTTCAGGTGAGACAAATTTTCCTTTTTTCACCGGAGGAGGATTCGATGTTGACATAGATAACATTTTCCGAAATATAACCCAGATTTTGAAACAAAAATGTATTTATAATAAAAATGAGTTTTTTTTTCTCTTTATTAGGAGCAAACAGATAGATAGAATTGATCTGAACTTGTATAATAATGTATTTTTGGAACATCGATTCTCCTTGGAGAAACTTGGAGATACAAGCATAAAAAAGTTATGATAGTATCCAAGGCAAAAAATGCAAACTTTTGGCATGAAAAAGGTTTGGCAGTTGATCAATATAGGACGTGTGAGTGTGAGAATAACACGTTTTGAAGATTTTTTTGTTCAGAAGATAAATTAAGCGAATTTTGGTGAGTTTCGTTAAAGGTGAATTTCATAAAAAACTAAAGTTAAGAGAAATTCTGACATAAAATTAAAGTTTTTTAAGAAAAATAGTTGATTTTTTTTT
The DNA here is from genome assembly GCF_036172545.1 of Culicoides brevitarsis. Taxonomy (NCBI): domain Eukaryota; kingdom Metazoa; phylum Arthropoda; class Insecta; order Diptera; family Ceratopogonidae; genus Culicoides; species Culicoides brevitarsis. The sequence goes on along the minus strand of NC_087085.1, from coordinate 37,280,577 downwards.
AATTCTTAATATTATTAAAAGTTTTTATCATTTTTAGACTAAAAAATTAATAAAAGTGTTGAAATTTGAATTCACCACAAAATTTGAAATTCGCTTTCTTAACAAAGTTTATGACTTTTTCTTGTTCAAATCTTCAAAATTAAAAAAAATTGTATCAAACAAAAAAAAATGTTTATTTCACTAAAAGGTGAATTTTGTTAAAACACGAATTTCAATAAAAATATAATTTGGTGAATTTTTTATTCACCACAAAAATTTAAAAATTTAGATATTTGATATTTTTCAATAATTTTTGTTTTCAGGTTTTAAATTTTTCCTTAATAGAAGAGTTTTCTTTTTTTGAGGTGAATATTGATCGAATGGTGAGTATAATAAAATTACGTTTTATCATATTTAAAAAAAAATTGCTCTTTCTCAATATTTTTTTAATAAGAAAAATCTAAAATTACGCATAAATAAACTCCATTTTTTTTTGTAAATTTCAGTTTCGATTTGATTTCAGCAAAAAAAGGTGAGTTTTAAATTCACCACAAAATTTTAAAAACAATAATTAAAACTTTTTATATCAAAAAATCGTTTTAAAAAACCCTTTTATAACTTTTCATATATGATTTTCAGTCAATTTTTCCAATAATCTCTACTCACCAAACTGATTGTAAAATATCATGTTTAACGATTCCTAAAACTTTACAAAAAGCTACCTCTTTTTCGTATTACAAACTCATAAAATAATGCTTTTAAAGCATCATATAACATAATGTGAAATGTTTCTCTTGCTATTTTTCTCTCTTTTTTATGAACTTGCAAGTACTTGCCTCAAATAACACATGAAAAAGTGCATTTATATACCGACCCATCATTTTTTGAGTCATGATCTATGTTTTATTCATGAAGTTTTGTGGAACTTTCATTGAACAACCTTTTCTATTTTAAAATAACTGGAAACGTAGATAATAGAAGGAAAAAATGAGGAAACGACATACACAAAAGAGGATTGTCAAAGTGAATTGTTTTGATTACATTTCGTGCCACGAATGAATTTTTAATCGGTTCACCGTAATTTTTCGGTGCATGGCACTCGATTACATAACAAAACCACAGCTAAATTCTTTATGAGGTAATAATTAATTTAACATCAAATTACTTATCGAATTAAACAAAATTTTTGGGCAAGTCACCCATGGAAAGTTCCTTGATAGACTGACAAGACAGTCGAACAAACCATAACGAGGGGAATGAAAATAAATATCACAGGAAAAAAAAAGCTATTAAAGTTTTTGCTTTGTCATTTCATTTTTTATGTGTTTCGAGTCGTTGTCGTCGACAATCAAACGAAAGAAGCTTTAACGAAAAAGGTGCTCAGAATGTAAAGTTGTCTTGTTGCGAAAAAAAAAGAAATTAGTTTTCCGAGGACAACGAAAAAAATTTGATATGCATTACATTACAAAGTAATGACAATAAAAAAATCTGCAAACGTTTTCCTTTCGACATTTTAACAAATGGACATTCTGTCAAGACGGAAATTTGGACAAAAAAACGCAATTATTTGAATGACATGTCGTTAAACAGATGACGCCAACAGGACAAAAAAATGATCAAGTAAGTTTTTTAAATACCTTGGAAGTCACTTTATTCAGAATTTCACCCTCCTGCTTCTGTTTATCCATGATAATAAAAGAAAAATAAGAAGTTGGGTTCATTCATTACCTGAAAATACAAAAAAAAAGAAAAAAATGAATGAATATTAAAAAACTTCGTTGTTTGTGGCAGATTGGTTGTTTGCTTATTTATTTGATTTACGGTAAAAAGAAAACTTTTGAGAGTTGCTGAGAGGTTTTGATAAATTATTTTTTTATTTATTTTGTCATAAATTTAATACACATACAAAATTAAAAAAAAAACAAAAAATAAATAAAAATAAAATGAAATAAAATATAATAATATTTAAAATAAAATAAAATAAAATTTAATTTAAAAAATAAAAAATATTAATTTAATATTAAAATATTTAAAAAAAAATTAATAATAGGTAATTAAAAATTTTATTTTTTAATTAAACATTTTAATAAAAATTAATTATTTTAAAAATTAAATTTTATTATTTTAATTTTTTTTAAAAATAATTTGATAAATATAATTAATCAATTTTTTAATAAAATATTTTTTAATTAATTTATTAATTCATTAATTTTGAATAACTTTTTTTTAAATAAATAAAAATTTCTTAATTTAAAGAACCTAATTAACTTAATTTTTTTTTAATTATTTTTTTATTAAAATATTTTTTTTCAATTCATTCATTTTATTAAAAAAAATTTTAATAATTATTTATTTTTATTTTTATTTCTTATTTTATTTTTTAGAAAAAAAAATTTTATAAAAATTCTATAAATTTTTCTTCTCAACATGAAAAACAGTCTTTGCCCAGTTTGTTGATGTTTCACAATGAAAATTGAATATTTAATGTTTGCGTTTTGTGAAAAAATTCTTCATATAAAATAATTATTATGATGTTTATTTCCCATTTCTTTCCTTTCTATTTTTTTTTTCTTGAACGTTCAGCTCAGAAAACTTCTAAAGTGGATAATAAAAGTTATGACATAATAACAAATGATAATAATTTAAAGCAAAAAAAAAATAAAAAATGAGTTTGATAGACATTTTCCTTTCTTTTCGTTTGGCTTCCTGTCATTCATTTACAAACAAACAAAAGGAAAAAAAAATACTTCAAACGAAAATGAATTTTTAATGGTCCGCATTGAAAATTTCCCTGGATTGAAAAACACGTGCATTGATAAAATATTAAATACTTTTTCATTTTTTTTTTTTTTTGCGCACGCACATTAATTAATCATCTGTCACCTTTTCTTTTTGCGCTCGTCTCAGTCAACCGCGAGGCGTAGTCGTGCCTTAGACAACAACTTTCAAAGTAACGAAAGCACGAATTTCTTTTTATGACAAGATGGTCTCGCAAAACTTTACCACGCTGTCAGAAAGTTTGTCGTGTTTTCCTTTCGCACAAAGGAACGTGTGTGTATAGTTAATGTAATAAACGACACGGGAAAGGATACATTTTTCTAACGAGTGACAGTCCAATGTCGTATTATGGGAAATTAAACATTCCTTTCGAGTTGGATTGTGAGAAGAAAAGAAGTGAAGTTAACATTTTTTATGAGAATTTGGAAGGAAAGTCATATTTTTCATGATTTTTAGTCTCTGGGTGTTAAATTAACATCTTTTGGGCTTGAAATAATCCTCACGAGTTACATTTCTTTCTTCTGAAGTGTATTGTAGGCAACAAACGGGTAAGATTAATCTCTCAAGAGCTAATTTAACCCCTTAAATTGAATTTTATAGCCTTCAGGGATTAATTTAACTCCTTAAAGATTAAATAAAACGTCTAAAGATGTTAATTTAACTCCTATTGAAATTTTTCGTTAAAAGACCAAAAAAATGAATCCCTTTAAGAGTTCATATGGTTATTACTTTTTCTCCTTTTCAATAAAAAAAAGTGCTAAATTAACATCTTAGGATCTAAATTAACACTTTGAGAATTAAAAAAAAATCTAAACAGCACAAATTCAGATCAAGTCGATATAAAACTCCTTAATGGATTAATTTGTCATCTCAAATGATTAATTTAACATCTTTTTGTGGTAAAATAATCCTCTTCTACGAAAAGATGTTAAATTAACATCTTTAGAACTAAAATTAAACCATCTGAAATTTAAACTAAACCCTTTAAAACCATTTTATAAGAAATAAATTTCAAATTTTCAAGAGGTTAACTTAACACTTTGAAAACAAAAAAAAACAAAAAGAGCCTTAGTAACTTGAAAAGATGTTAAAATAACACCTTTTTAGTTCACAGACCTGAGAACGAAAAACTTTTCTTCAGCAAAGAAATTGTCTAAGTACCAAAACTATGTGCAAAAAGACACTAATTTGTAAGAATAAGAGTCTAGCATAGCACCATAATTAGCGTCATATTTTCCATTGTAATTAATCTTCCCATTCATTGTCACAGCCACACTCACAACAACAATGTTGAGCACGACAAGCAAAGCAATTAAACTTCCCTCTCAGAATTTTTCTTTCCATGAAACTCTCACACCCGAAAAGCTTCGTTACTGACACAAATACCACAAAGTATAAAAACAATAATTATTATGATGTTGTTGGTATGCATACTTACTACTATAACTGAACGACTCGAAGAAGACACAAACAATTATTTTTTATTTTATTTTTTTTTTTTGCACTACAGCGCGCACAAGTTTTGCACTAATTCTTTTTTCATTTCTTACAAATTAGTAACAAATTGCATGTTTTAACAAAAGTTTTCTATTCTTTTGAGTTTCTGACGCGCACAGTTCGTGCCTAATTGGCACACAGAGAGAGAAAGAGAGACTTTTTTTATCTTCCTTTTTTTTCTCAAAAGAGTTCGGGACATCAATCATTAAAATTTAAAAGTTGCAACTCTAATGAGGAGCAATAATTTACGATGTTTGTGCATGTCGCCATAATTATAGCGCGTCATTTAATGAAAAGATGAACGGAGATGAGCAGGTTGCGTTTCACGATCTAATTTGTTAATGACTTTCTTTTGTTTTTGCGCACGAAATTTGATTCATTGTCGAAATTTGCGTAATGAATGTCTGGACAGGTGTTGTTTTAATTAATGGCGAACATATTTTAAGACAGCTTTAGGGTTTGACTTTTGAAACATTTTAAAATTTATATTTCTAAAGAATTTATTTCTATAGAAATTTGAATTTTAAGACATTCATAAAAGCCTTTTAAGGTAATTTGAAATCCATACAAACTTTGTAACGCATTAACTCAAATTTATTTTTCAGGAATCTTCAAACGGTTTTCTGTAAGTTATCCAGAAGAACTATGAGAAGGTTTATGAGCAAAAAAAATTGGAAAAAGTATGTGAAAACTCGTGAAAAATTAGGAAAACGTAATGTGATGTTCATTGCATACCTCAAAGGAGCATTTTGACTTTTTTGGTAAGTATCAAGACAAAACATAAAAAAATCAAATTTTTTCCTTAAAATCTATTTCAATTAATCCAAACCAAGCATATAAAGTTAATATACAAAGCGCTAATTCAATTATCATCAAAAATAATTAAATTTGAGCTAAACATCACCAACATATCAATTTCAATCCCAAAATGAATGACAAATTAATATTTAATGAAGATATTTCATGTGACTTCTCATGTCAAACATCAACAAATTAAATTAGCTCAATCTTCATTAATTTCATTAATAAATCCCGGAAAACAATCCAAATGACACCTGATACCTCTTTTTCGTCTCATTCACGTAACTCGAGGGTCAATGCCTTACCTTTTCGTATAACGAAACAAACAAAAACTGAAACTGCATACATTTCGTGCTTTCTAAATTAAATCAAAGCGCGCTCGCAGAACATGCTAAAAATGTGAAACGTGACTAAAAACATGCAGATGGATGCAACTTTTTTTTTCTTTGCTCTATGCGAATCTCACGAAACTCAAGAAACTGATCAACTTTTAACGAGCTGAAGAAAAGGCAAAAATCATGACCTTATTCAAGGCCGTTCATCTCGTGATACGTTTCCGTCAATCCACGTCTCTGAAACGAAAAAAAAATGTAAACATCTCGCGATGAAATGCACATGAAGACGATATGAGAGAAAAACTTTCACAACCACGCCTTTTGATCGATGAATTTATTAGCAATTAGGCTATAAATAGTCGTGTGCGTGAAACTTGTGATGAGACGGTATCAGACAAATTTAACGACGTGACTTGGTTTACTTGAATTTTACGACATTTTTTTACAACGAAAACCAAAATATTTTCGTTACATAAGCTTATTTTATTATTATTTTTTTATAAATTTAAAACCTGTAATAATAATAAGAAGCTTGAAGAAACATTTTTTGTCGATTTTGACTTGTATGTTTTACAAGATAAACATTTTTAACAGGTTTATTGACAAAGCAAGGGATTATCTTCGACTAAATCGCACAAAAATTACATTTTTTATTGTTTGTATTTATGTTTCGTTTAACAAACATTTTTCTACATGATTTTTTTTTCTTGTTTATTTTTTTTTTTATTAAAAATATTTTTTTTTCATATTAAAAAATTATTCTTGCTAAAAAATGAATGAAACCTACACTTGAATTTTTGCAAAAGTTAACTGTAAACGTCGAAAAAATTAAAATATTTTGTATGAATTTATCACCAACGCGTCAAAAATCTTGATTTTATTTTAATTTTTTTTCTCAAGTGATCCACAATTCGCGCATTATTGAACGAAAGTAAAAACCGGATACTCTTTAAAAAAATTTTTTTGATGTCTCATCTCATGTTTATTTTTTCAGCTTAACGAGATATTGAATCGAACAAGAAAAAAAAATAAATAAAAAAATTGATGATGAGCAAGAAATTCCGATAAAGTTCTTCTTCTTCTTCGAAAAAGAGGATTTTTTTGAATAATTTTGAGCTTAATCATGCGTACAACGACACGAACACAAGTTTCATTGATTAAAAGCAGCTTTTTATGCTTAAAAATGTTTTAAATGTCGGTGTTATTAATAATGATAATATTTAATAGTAACAAACATATAATGACTAGACACAACACAACACACGGCATCAGCTTTATGGTCATTAATGAATAAAAAGCAACCTGACTAAACGACGAAACAGGTTCGAAGACGAGACAACGGTTTTTTTTTCAGTGTTGTAAATATTTTTCGTCTTACCATGCGAGTCAACGAGTTAAGTTATTAAAGGTAATAATGATTAATTAACGAACTTTTTTTCGCTGAATCGATCGTATTTTGTTGTAATGAGCAAAAGTGGCGCAAAAAAATAATAAATCGATAGATGAGTTCTTTTCCGTGTGCAAGACCTTGATTAATATGAAGCTCAATAATAAAACAATGATTGGACGTTGAACCGAGGCATCGTGAAGTAAATGATATCCCAAATTTATTAGATTAATTAACGTGAATTTTTTTATGGGGAGAAGTGATGATGGTTTGGATGAAAATTGATCCGGAACGTAAAATAATCATATTAATTATATTAGGAGGTAATGTCGTCATGGTAGCCATATTAAATTTTGAGGCTCAGAATTAAAAATTTGGTGAGTTTTTATTTTTATTTTTTTGCAATTTAATTTTAATAAAAATATTAATAATAATTTATTTCAATTTAAAAAAAATTATATTATTTTTTAAAATATTTTTTCTTGTATTTTTAATTAATTTATTAAATTAAATTAATTTTTTATAAATTATTTTTATTAAATTAATTAATTTTTCAAAAATAATTTTCATTAGAAACTCATAAGAACTTAACTTTAATAAAAAATAAAAAAATAATTATTTAATTAAATTTTTATCAATATTTAAACAGTTTTTTTTTATTTTAGCATGACTCGTCAAAGATTCATAGCAAACATTTTCAAAAATATTTACTTTTTCCAATATATAACTCACTTGTTCAAACAACTTCATTCACTGAGCGCCCTTCTCATTCACTGTAACTCTTCAACATATTTTGTCAAGACCTTGGATACAGCGATAAAATTCCTCATAAAAGCAAATTTTTCTGTCATAAATGCAAAACAGACCAAGAAGAAGAAGAAGATATCAAGAAGCCGACCTACATGAATGCAAGAAAACTCATCAAAAAACAAAAGTTTCCAAGAATATGAAATAATATAACATTTAATTATTTTGCAAATTAGACATCTGTTTGCTACTTTTTTTGGTCGACAAACTCTCTTGACTCTCGTCTTTGTCATCATTTTCGGTCGAAATTACCAGATCTTATGCATTATTATTTTATTTTATTTTATGGAAATATGAATGTCATTATTATGAAGCCAAGAGAAAAAATAACACCCATAAAAAATTAGGACAAGAGACAAAAAAAGAGACAAGACGAGATATAATTACAACGATAAGAACAAGGGAGACGGTGAAGACAGTCAAAGAATTAATTTGATCGCTCCTTTTTTCATTCCATTTCTGTTTAATTTTTTGTTGGCGAACTAAAGTTCAGAAGGCACGAAAAACAGACCGAAAGGAGCAAAAAAATCATTAGTTTTATTTTATTATTTTTTTCTTTATTAACTGTTGCTCTTTTTTTCTAATTTTAGAGTTTCTGTGGATTTTTGATGAAATTGTTTTATTGTGAGAACTTCATGTTTCGCTACGAGGCATAAACTGAGCATAGAGATACGAAGTACTATATTTTTTGTAAAAAAAAAATTAGTGAAAGGGTAATTTTTTTTAATTTCAATATTTATTTTCAGGTCAAATTTTGAGTCGAGCAAAATAAGAAGTAATATTGATCAAATAAGAACTTATTGGAAGATGACAAATATTTAGACATTGCAATCGATAAAAGAATTTGACGTATTTACATATAAAGAACTTAAAACAAGAGCACACGAATTCTATTTCAATAGAAGAAGACAAATCGTGGCAGGACTTCTCACCAAAACATACGAAGAAACTTGATGAGCTCTTTTTTAAGAATGCCTTAAAAGGTTTAAGCCATATCGAGATATGAGCATGTTAAAGCAAATCAATAGCAGAACAATCTGACATTTCATAAAACGACTTGTATTAAAAAATTGATTATTCTGAAGTTAAAGCCTGTTAACAAAGATAACAAATTTTTATTATGTAGATATTTTTCATTTCAGTTTGATAATAATTTTTATTAAAAGCCTATGCTTATTTAAATTTCAATTAAGAGGCGAAATTATAATTTCTTTAAAAATTTTGAGCCTATATTTTTTTTTAACCAATTTATATTTTGAAGTAATTATAACTCAAATCTATCAAAAAGGCAACTTTTTATAAATTTTTTCTTTAGAAAAAAAATGTCGCAAGTATCTGTTAAAAACTTTCTACCGCGAAACCTCTATTTTTCACAGTCAAATCGCTTTCTTGACTCTTAATGAGTCAAAATAATTTTAAAGTTCAAATTAACTTCCTTTGTTTATCGATATCGCCGGCATGTGCGACATCACACCGATTATAATTGTTTAATTTAATCATTTTATTTGTCTTTTGTTGTTATCTCCCCCTGAATCTGGAGATAATAAAAAATTAGCCGCGGCATGAAATTATACGCAATACAATGCGTCATACCACCAAGAGGGTTAAAAATACAAATTAAGTTATTTGTTTGTCCAACACAGATCTAAACATGATTAAATTTTATATTTTTCATTCAATTTTATCGCTGCGACATTTGTCATACGATACGGTCATGAGCAGCTGATGGAATGTTTTTAACAAAGGAGAATAAAAGTGTTTCAACTTTACTCTAATTTGTCACAATTGAACGAACGACCCATTCAAATTATGTGAAGCGTTAGAAAAAAAAATGACGAGAAATGTTTACAAAGTTCAAAACTACGTCAGATTGTTTATATTTGCTGACACATGCAAAGCAGAGGCGAGACGTAAACAACTCCAAATGACTCGAAATTACTCATTGGAGCATTAAAATTTATTTTTATTACATTCAACGACATAATTCCAGCGAAAATTACGGAAAATTACTGAGAATTACAAGAAAATGGGGAGCAGGACACTTTTTACGTGTGAAATTTTCAGTGAAGGCGAGCCCTTTTCTACTTTTCTCTATCAATTAAAATTTATAAAGGTCACGCATCAATAGATTCTGTCACGCTACCACTGACTAGACGCTCGCCATGCCATGAATGAAATCGAAAGTCGTCATGAAAAAATTAATTAGCTCATTCCAAGTCGAGCTCGACGAAAAAAAAATTATTATCTTCATTGTTTTAATTATTGTGCGCGCGCTTTATTGTGTACCTACCGAAAATAAATAATAATATGGGTCCATTATTATTGTTATTAGTGTGATTATGATTTTGAACTTTATTCACACTTTTTATAGGGCAATATGTCGTTGTCGTCTGTGTTAATTAAAATTTTGGTCACACACACAAAAAAAATATTTTCTATTATTATTATGAATGGGAGCGTAGCAAAGAAGCAAGACGTGCCTTTTTAGAACGAATTCGTAAATTTTGTTTTTTTTTCTACAAACAAACAATTTCATTGAAGGTTTGATATTATTTAAAAATTATTCTTTTTGATATATTTGATAGAAAACGTGCTTAACGTAATTTGTCCTCCAACAAGGTCTTTTTAAAAAAATATTTAATTTCCTCAAAAATGTTCAACTTTTGAAAAAGAGGTCATATTTCGCCCCTTTCTACACTTTTTTTTCACTCATAAAGAGAATTTCATGTGAAGCACGCACGTTTACTGACCATATAATTATTTATTTATTAAATATTAAACACTCAAAAAATATCGGAAAGATGATCAGAAAAAGGCAAAAAAAAGAAGAACCGAAAAGAAATAACTGGAAAGTGTTCAAATATAACATTTAAACGCCCCTTAAAATGAGTAGACTTGCAAACACATGTTTTCAAAAAAAAAATTATTTAACGTCAATAATTATGAAATAACGTCGTATTGGAATTTTTGAGTTTATGCATGAGTTGGAGTTCTGTGAAACTATTAAAAAGCATGGAAAAGAAAATATTGAGAATGAAAGAGTGTTAAAAATGTTAAAATAAACGATAAATGTTGACTTTTCGTGTTTATTCTGATGGAATTATGAGAATAAACTAAAATTTTTAAGTCGAAAGATATTTTTTTTTTTCAAAAATATTTTTTTAACATAAATTGTTGTCGTTTTTAATTCTAAATTTATGAGATTAAAAAATTTTTTATTTTTTTTTAATATTTAACTAAAAAAATTATAATTATTTATTAATTTATTTATTTAATTTAATTATTTGCTTTAAATAAATTAAAAAAATTAAATTTAAATTAAAAATAAAAAAAAATAATTTAATTTAAAATTAAAATAAATTTGGTAATTAAATTTAAAAAAATTTATTTCAATAATATTTTTAATTTTTCATCATATTTCAAAAAATTTTTAAAAATAGAAAAAAAATTACAATTTTAATTTAAAAAATGATTTCATGACCATTCTCGTTAACCCTTTTAGCATAACTCAAATCTCGTTATTTAATAACAATAAATCACATTTCATGACGTTATGGGTTCTAATATCGCACGGAACACAATATAATGCAATAATTGTTCGTGTCAAGCTTCATTGGTCAAACACTTGCATGTTTTTCCAGTAAATTTCGTCACATGCACGACCATTTGCAACGAACTGCATCCAAGAACGTGTTCTTATGAAATTCACTTGAACACCGAGGACGGTCTTGTACGTACAAAATATTCCTTCGGTACACGAGAATTCATACAGAATCTCCCAGAATCGGAGAGAAAAAAAGAAGAAGAAAAAAAAATCAAACTTTTAAATAATGAATTTTAAACCGGTTTCCTTTTCTTTCTTTTCTCATTTATTTTTGTGTTTGATCCCAAGTTCATTTATTTACTTTTTTTTCGTCGAGTGTAAGAGTGTGTGTGCTTCTGTGCGCATTGTGTGGAAGAGTATTAAATTTTTATTATTATATCGATCAGTGGATGTGCTTGTATTGAAACGCCATAAAAAAAGGTACAAGAGTGCATCGACATGTGATTATTTTTCAACTTGCTTGGTCCATTAATTTGATATATCGACTGAGATGGATGGCGATGCAACGATGAGGTTTGTGTGGTAAATTATGGCAAGCAGTGAAATGAGTGGATTGCGGTTGAGGAGAAAGGAATTCAAGTGCAATTTTATTTTTTTGAAGGAGACCTGAAGGATATTTGTGGTTTATTTTTTGTGGTTGTTTTATCGAAAATTTCAGGAAATTTAAGAATTTTGCAATAATTTAATTTTGAAGCAAAATTAATTCACAAAATTTTAAAAATTAAAAAAAAAAAATTTTTTTAAATTTTGTGAAGGATTTTTGCTTCAAAATTGAATTCAATTTAGTAACATTTAAATTTTATAGATTTTAATTTTTTTAATTTTTCACCTTACTTATTTAGGTATATAATTTTCAATTCAAGGATTTTAGTAACGTTTCAACAGTTTTTATTTCTCTTTTGAGTTCTTAAAGCTTTATTTAATTTTTAGTTCTATTTTTTATTTTATTTTATTTTTTTTTGTAAAAATTTCGTTCAATAAGAGAATTAATATTCTTTTTTAAATTTATTTTCTATTTTTATCATTGAAATATTTTTTCATTAATTTTTTTTAATGAGAAAATTAAAAATATTTTGGTTAAAAATAAAAATTAAGCTCATCGAATTTTTAACAAATTTTAGTTAAATAAATAATTAAATAATAAATAAATTTAAAAAAATCAGAACTAAAAATTTCAATTTTATTCAATTTTTTTTTTTGCAAAATTTTTAATTTTTTTTAATAATTTTTAATTTTTTAAAAATAATTTTTAATTTTTTTTTTTTTAATTTTTATTTTCGTTTAATTGACTTTAAATTAACTAATTTTAGCTCATTTTAAAAAATCTTTTCACGTTTCATTGGCTTTTTTGGCTTTTTTGGCTTTTTACCTCCTTTCCAAGTAACTTTCATGCCAATTTTCCTGTCATTAAATCCAGAATTTACTGAAAATTACTTGTCCTTGTTCAATTTTCTCTCCGTTACTATCGCAACATAATAAAACGTATAAAATGTAATGATAACACAACAACCAAAACCCAATAAACTTTCTCGCTTTAATCACCCAAAAACTATGTTACGGTCCCATTTCTCCCATTTTATAGACACATATGGAAATTATTTCCGAACAAGGAACGATTCTGCGAAATTTGTGCAATTGCACAACGCTACAGTAAACGAGAAATTTTCTTATTTGCGGCTTCATTATAACAAATGCACAGAAAATTTATTTAAAATGTTATCGATGCTGGTGATCATGATTAACGGTATGAAAATGTTTTCGAAAGTCGCTACGACGACGACGACAACGAGAGAGGAGAGGAGAAAAGAAGCAGCGGTTGTGTTTGTTTATTGATGTTATGTTGCTTCATCGTCGTCGTCGTTGTGTGAGTTGGAACCGGGAGGAATGCAGTTACTTCGAAAAACTGCAATTAGTTTGTTGCTCAACAATGTTTGTGGCTTTCTTCACTGGCAAATGTGATATTTTTCGTTTTTTGTTCCTAATTCAATTCAGTAGTCGTTACCTTGTCGATATCCAGAGTGAAAAAGCGGAAGAGGATCGATTTATAGAGATACGAACAAGAACTTTGGTTTGGTTAACCAAAACCGAAATAATTGATTGTTGTGCAGATTTGAAGCAAATTTAAAGCGAATTACTTCCAATTTAGAGCTCAAAATGAGAAAAACGAGAAAATAATCCAATAATTGAATTGAATTAAAACAAAATCTGTCGGAATTAATTAAAAGTGATGTCAAAATGGGGAGTAATTGGGAAGTGTTGAGTTGATGTTGAGTAAAATATTGATTAGGGATTTAATTTAAAAGAGTCTTGTTAGGAATTTCTAAGCTCATTACGAAAAAAAATTTTTGTAGAAGGCAGAAAAATATCTTGTGGTTCAAAAATAGGTCAAAACTATACCTTGAGAAATTAGTTTAAAATTTCTTACAGATTTTTTTTCCTTTTAAGAAGCCCTAAAAGACTTAATTTAAGCTCAAAAGGTGCTAATTTAATACCTCAAGTTGTTAAAATAAAACTCAATAAATTAATTTAACATTTCAAGAGAAATTTTAATTCTGAAGTATTGATTTTTTTTTAATTGAAAAGTGTTAAATTAGTACCTTAAGACGTAAAATTAATCTTATAAAGCAGGATTTTTAGTTCCTAGGATGTTAATTTAACACCTTTAGTTGTAATTTTTTGTAGCTTTAAAAAAAATTAGCATTTTACTTTCTAAAGTATAATTTTTAATTCTCAAAAGTGTTATTTTAATTCCTTGAAGGTGAAATTTTAACTCCCAAGGTGTTAATTTAACATCCAAAATACTAAATTCCTTCTCAAAAGGTTTTAATTTAGTACCTCAGAGATTAAATATAACTTTAGAAGAATAAATTCAATTTCTTGAAATTTTTCTTTTCAATTCCCAAAGATTAAAATTAAGCCCCGAAGTTGTTAATTTAACACCTTTCATCAAAAATTAACATCTGAAGAACGAAAATTTTCTCCTGACGAGTAAAAGTATTTAATTTTCCATCCACAGAGCAGTCCTCAGATGTATCTCGGACGGAAATTACTTTGCCTATCTATCTATGTCATTATGTGTCATGTTTTTAAATTCATACATCATATGCTTAGGTATCCTTTGCCACCAAGATACTTCTAGAATCTTCCAGCAAAAGTGCACCGATAAAATTAATTAAATAAATTCTTGTCTTTTTTATCAAAACCTATCAATCACTCAACTTGTTGCAAAAAAAAATGTCACAACTTTTTCTTACCTTTGCAAAAAATGTCGTGTTATCTTATCCAGTAGGTAATTTTTCAATCAACTCGAACAACTTTTTTACGTGTAAATAATTATTTTGCAATCAAAAGTGGACCAATTCCTGTTTTGATTTAATTTATATTACGACGACGCTGTGCACTTCAATGTCAACTACTTTTATTCGCTTTCAAAATTTATTTATTTTTATTTCATTCGTAGTTACTCTCTAATTTTTTTTTTCACTAATTGATTTTTATCATTTGATTTTTTTTATAATATTTTTTTAATAAATAATTTTTTTAAATATTTTTTTTTAATATTTATATTTTTTCGATTGGAATCCGGTTCACAATATTATTTTAATTTTTTTTTCTTTAAATTCCTTCAAATATTAGTCGTCGTACCATATGAAATGATGATGAATTTTAATAATTTATCAATTTATAGACTTTTCTTCAATTATACTTTATTTCTTTCTCCTTCGTGGATGATTTTTTAATCACTTGAATTTATCTGAATTAAAAAAAAAGAAGAGAAAAAATATTTTTTTTATTAATTTTTTCATAATTTTAATATTAATTTAATCGATTGTGATCTTGTTTTATGTTTTATTAATAATAATATTTTTTTAAACTTTTTTTTTCACTAAATAAAACATAAAACTCTCTTTTTCTTTAATTTTTTCTTTAGTTTCTTTTATTTATTTTTTTTATTATTATTAATTTACCATCTTCGGTCATAAAATAATAATAATAATTTATTTTTAAATGAAGATTCATGTAAAATATATTTTTATCATATTGTTATTTAATTTCACTCTTTTTTGTTCAATTACTTTATTTTATTTATTTTTTTACGTAAACAAAATTTTATTTATTTATTTTGTGAAATAACAACGCAAACTTTGAATATTCAACGAATTTTATGACAATTAATATTTATCCTTTATTATTTTTATCCATATTAATTAAATAATGATGTTATTTATCATTTGTTGTAAAAGAACAATTATTTATTTTTCGTGGAATTAATTTTTGAAATGATATCACAATAAAGACAATTTTTTTAAAAATAAATAATTGCTTTGTCATATTCGTCAAGTATTCGCTCGTAATGAACCAAAATAAAATTTTTTAAAAAATATAATTATTTATTTTTTTTTTTTAAATAAAGAAAAAAAATAAATAAAATATTTACACAAAACACTAATATTCCAAACACTTTTTTATGATAAAATATCACGTTCAAGAACTGTTTGTTTTTACAAATTTCACGCAGGTAAAAAATTTTCAAAAAAATAAAAAAAAAATATTTTCTACCTTTAATATTTAATATTTTTCAATAAAAATAATTTTTTTAAATAGATTTTTTTTATCTCGAACTATCTCGATATTTTTTGTTGTTTATTTATCCAATTTGAGACCTTTTCAGAGAAAAAGTCTTGCGAAGAAAAAAAGAACCGACCGATGGCAATATTTCGTGCCTCACAATACAAATGCCGGAAAGCAACTGATTTGTTTTGGATTCATTCTACGCGAGCCATGTGAATGTATTAATAAATTTTTACGTATCCATCGTCTCTCTCGCCGTTCTCTCGTCAGTCAGAAACTGCATTTGCTATAAAAATTTCAAAGTAAATTGTATGAGTAGGTAACCGGTTTACATTGCGTACGTGGATATAAAAGTTGAACTTGATGTTGTCTGTGGTAAGGTACGTTCTCGTGTACGGAAGCTTATCAATGAATGTTGAATGTTGTGTGTTGGGGTATCGTAGTGTGAGAGAGACTGAGAGAAGCGGAATTTATAGCAAAATATTTTGTGTATGGTTTTGTGTACGTGTGAAGAAAGTGTTGAAGAGAAGAGAAAAAATTGGAGGGGAAAATTTTTAATTTTGCAAAAATAAAAATATTTGTTTGTTAAATTTATTAAATAAAATAATATTTTATGATTTTACTTAATATTTATTTATTTTTCTAATATTTATTATTTATTTATTTTATAATTTTTTTTTTTATATTTTAATAATATTTGTTAATAAAAAAAAAATTATTTTAATTTAAATAAAAAAAAATTAAAATGTTTTTTTTTATTTAAATTATTTTATTAATTAAATTAAAATTATTTTTTTTAATTTATTTTAAAATAAATTTTAAAAAAATCTTAAAATATTATTAGAATTGCAAAATATTTTTAGTTTTTCTATAAATAAATTATTATTTTATTTTAGGTATTTTTTATGCAATTTTCATTTTATTTTAAAATTAAATTAAATTTAATTTAAAAATTCATTAATATGAATAAAATATTTCATTAAATTTTGATTTAATAAAAAGTTTAAGTCAGATTTAATTTTTAATTTACTAAATTTATATTATTTTTTTTTTCAAAAAATTGGGTAATTAATTTTTATTAAATATAAAAATAATTAAATAAAAATTATAAAATATTCTAATTAAAAAAATTATTTTTTTTTTATTATTTTTTTTTCATTATTTAAATTTTATTAATTTTTAACATTTTTGATTATTTAAAAAAAAATAAAAATTAATTTAATAATTTTAACGAATTTTTAGTTTAAAATTTAAAACAAAAATTGTTCAATAAAAAATATTTTTTTTTTATCAAAATTAACCACAATTTACGACAAAATCAATTAATTAAATAAATTAAAGCCACATCAAGCACACGACGAATTGACGTGTGAACGATAAACCACACAAAACACCATCTGAATAAAATAAAATAAAAAACTTTTTCATGCGGTAGACATGTCAAGCCAATTCCACATATATCTTTAATAACTTTACATGATTTTGCATTTTACAAAGTTTTAATGGCACCATTCAATCGGAAAATTTATTTGAACATTTTCCATTATTATTTACCGCACAACATGCTGTTGCCACGGTTAGCTTCGTAACGTATCGAAATCAGGGGAGAGACAGGAACAAATTTCATCTTCTCTCATTTTAAAAGTGTGTCATCACACAAATCCGGTATCGATGGAGCTTCGTAGAGAGGCAAAAACTTTTTCCGTGACTCAACAGGTGGAAAATCTCTGTAGGTAAGTACCGTCGATAGACAAACAGCCATAAAGAAAAACGTAAATTTTCCTCTTTTACATAAAAAGCAATTTTTCCATAAATAAATTGACTTTATTCCGAGTATTGTTCAAGCACCTTCAAGTATCTCGAGTAAAAATGAAGAAATGGAAAAAAATAAAAAAAAAACAAAACCTCTACGTGTTTGGGTGGGAAAACAGACACGATAAAAGGTAAAGTGCGGTAAAAATGGTTTTAGGCTGAAAAAAATGTTCCTTTCTAAATATTTGATATATTTTCGGTAAAGTAAAAAAAAAATAAAAAGCTAAACTTAGACACAAATCCAACACAAATTGAGTTGGTGTTCATATGAAAATTATCGTGTTATGTTTTATTTATTATTTTTTGCTTGTTTTATTAAATGGGAGCTATTTTGTACATGAGTATTGTTTCATTTTATTGCCTTTTTTCTCAATTGTAATCAAGATATATGAGGTGTCATGTTAATGTTTGTAACTTGTTACTGACTAACTGAGCACAATCCGTGAATGCATAAATTTGTTAGATTAGTCAATTTTGATTTTTTGTCTAAATTTTTTGGATTATGAATTATGGAATTACCTAAAAACCAGTTGATGAGTCATTTTAATGGCTTTTTAAAGAGAAAATGGCGATTTTAGGTCCTTTAAATATCAGAGACATTTGAGAAAATTATTCAGTAGAAACTTGTCATCGAAGGTTTAAGGATGTTTCGGATTTCAGTTTCTGGACATCATTCATAAAATTTACTAAAATGTCTTAAAATTTCAATTGATTTCAAAATTGATTAAAACAAAGTTATTAAAAATAATTAATTATTAAAAAAAATAATTAATTATTAAAAAAAAAAAAAAAAAAATATTAAAAAAAATAAAAAAAAATAATTATTAAAAAAAATAATTATTAAAAAAAATAAAAAAAAATAATTATTAAAAATAAAAAAAAATAATTATTAAAAAAAAAAAAAATAATTATTAAAAAAATTAATTTAAAAATAATAAAAAAAATAAAATTAT
This sequence comes from Culicoides brevitarsis, assembly GCF_036172545.1. Classification (NCBI taxonomy): domain Eukaryota; kingdom Metazoa; phylum Arthropoda; class Insecta; order Diptera; family Ceratopogonidae; genus Culicoides; species Culicoides brevitarsis. The sequence goes on along the minus strand of NC_087085.1, from coordinate 37,262,052 downwards.
TAAAAAAAAATAATTATTAAAAAAATTAAAAAAAAAATTATTAAAAATTAATTTAAAAATAAAAAACTTCAGATAGAAATGTTCAGTTTTCTTCAGACATTTCGGATTTCTTGATATTAATTTATTTTTTTTTATTAATTTTCGAATACAAGACCAATATCACTAGCTTGGCAAAAATCACAATTTTTTTTATTAAAATATCATTTCAGGTCTCAAAGGACTTCAATGAAAATCTAAAAAATGGAGCTCAAATTAAACAATATTTTTTTTTATTTTACAGCTCAATAATAACTTGGAATTTCATCACAATAAAAGAAATGTTCATTTAAAAATAATGACATTTCGGATTTAATTTTCTTTCAAAATTTTTAGGTTTTAAAATAGCATCTCGATTGAATCATTCGGTGTTCGAATCCCTTCAAAAAAATATTTAGAACCAAAAAATGGAACAAAGATGTATCGTCAAAGGAAATTTTTAGAGCTATAGAAAAATAATAAATTTTAATTCGCAATGTAATTTTAAAATGTTTTTTTTTCACTCGAAAACTTTTTTCTACAATTTTCATTTAAAAATAAATTAAAAATATTCGTTATTCATTCAATTCCAATCAAAAAAATTCTATCGCAGATTTTCGCTTAATTTTCATTTACAATCAATATCATGACACAAAAGCTTGTCAAACTTTTTTTTTATAAAAACCTCCAAATTAATCAACAACAAAAAAAAATCCAACAAAAACCAATTACGTTGTAAAAAATGCATGTCGCACGTATCAACATTCATTGTTGTTCCCGTGCCACACATTCACCTGATTTATTCATTTTTTCGTGGCTGTCATCAAAACATGTGAGATTGTAAATGAATCCAAGCCAATCCTTTTTCACATTTTTTTTTATTTACTGAAAATTCGTGTCATGGTTTTGCATTCAATTATCCATTAATTTACAGATTGATGGTACGCCGCAACAACAAGGACTTTTTACATTTTTTTTTGCTTTCGATTCAATTAACAAAAAAATGTGGAAAATGCAGGTAATCAAGTTAAGTTCTAACAAAGGGAAATTTTATATTTTTTTTTAAACAATAAAAATATTGAAAGTTATCGTTCATAAATTGAAGGTTTTATCGCATTTTGACTTAAATGTTCATTTAACCACGTGGTTAATTAAGTCACGTGACTTTTTTTTAATTAAAAATTTAATTTTTATTTTTTTAATTCAATTTAAAAATTTTAAATTAAATTTTTTTTTTAATTTTTAAATTAATTTAAACCACGTGGTTTTTTCAAATTTTTAACCACGTGATTTGTATGAATCTTTATCTATGTAACCTTCTTTAATTTTTAAACCACGTGGTTTAAAATATTTTTTTATTCAAATGGTTCTAAATTTATTAAATTTATTTAATAACCACGTGGTTTTTTCAAATTTTTAACCACGTGGTTTGTATGAATCTTTATCTATGTAACCTTCTTTAATTTTTTAACCACGTGGTTTAAAATATTTTTTTAATCAAATGGTTCTAAATTTTTTGTGATTCTAAAATGTTTTATGATTTTTTTAACCACGTGACCTAAAAAATTTCAAACCACGTGACCTTTATTTTTTTCCTTCTAAAAATGCAGTAAAAGTAATTTAATTACTTCTCTCTGATGCAATTCATCCCGAGCACTCTGTAACTGTCTCTTGTGGCTAGAGAAAAATAAAAAATATTTTCCGTAATTGAATTTGATTTTAATAGCATTACACGTGACTTGACACACACACTTTGCTCCGTTACTCGTTGCTTGTTTTCCTCGCAGAGCAGAACTTGGCAGTAAATCAAATAATTGTAAAATAAATAACAAGTGAAGTGTAAGTAAACATCGAGAGAAGTACAACGCGTGCATCGATTCTGAAGATAAAAACAATTTTTTAACACACTTTTGAACACGTCTCACCGATCGTCGTAAGCTGAGAAGAAGATCATGAAATTTCTTTAGTTTTCTCCTCAAAAGCGACCTACATTTTCTGCACTTTTTAATTTTGGCGTTAACGTTCGAACGAAGGAAAAGTGGAAATTTTTAATTTCTAAATTATTTCTGCCTCTACAATGTTATCGAAACCGGTATGTGACACGAACACGAACAGGTAGGTGAATTCAGTTCAACTTAATGTGATTAGAAAAATTTCTTGTTTTTCTTGTCTTGTCCCGAGCAAAATAATAATCCACTTTTACTATTTTTTATTTTACTTTTTTTTCTTCAGTTTCTTTTATAAATATGTTATTTTTCTCAAGTCTTGTAAAAATATAATAAAATACCGTTCAAGTATGAAGTAAAGTGTTAGAAAGAAAAAAAAGAGAAAAAATTGTCTGGTATTTGTTAGCGGAGTAGTTACAGCGATTTATGTTGTTGATAATGAACGCATGCATGCGGTCTGTCGCATTAATGTAAAGTAAGTAACACACCTTTTATTGCACTGTCAACAATTTTATGCAAATTTTTTCGTATTTTAATAAATTTATGGGATGGACTGATGTTTTTCTGCTTAAATTTATGCGAAAGGAGAGTGATTGGATAACCAGGGAAGGAATGAAGGTCAAGAATGATAAGATTATGTGATTAATGTCAAGTTTTATTTCTCTTCGTTAAATAGGGGAATGTCATGGAATGTAGTTTTTAATTATCTGGTAGTAAATACAGCAATAATTTGCGCATCATCTGCTTTGGAAGAAGGTATGTTTTTTATTATTTGAAGTTCAAAAATTAAAATTTTATTATTTTTATTTTAAAAAAACAATTGGTGAAATTTATTTAATTTATTATTGTTTTAATTTTAAAAAAAAATAATAATTATTTATTTTTTAAAAATTAAATAAAAATAAAATAATTTTTTAAATGTAGTTTTTCTTAATTAAAAAAAATATTTAATAATAATTTTAATTTTATTAAATCATAAATTAAATATCCAAAATTTTTTTTAAAAATAGGTCAATTTTTTAATTTTACAATAATTTAATTTCTTTTAATTATTTTTTTTACTAATTATTTAAATAAATAAAATTTATTTTCATTTAAATTTTTTTTTAAAAAATTTATTTTTTTAATTAATTTAAAAAATAATTAAATTTTATTTTTTTAATTTAATTTTAAATTTAAAAAAAATTTAAAAAAATTTATTTATAAATTTTTTTAAAATTATTTTATTAATTAAAATAATTTTTAAATTTTTATTTATTTTTTTTCTTTAAAAAATTAATTTTAATTAAAACAACTGGGATTTCATTTAATTTTAGTATTTTATTTAATTTTACTCATAATTAAAATTTTTTTTAAATTAAAATTATTTTAATTTTTTTTTTAATTAAAAAAACTACATTTAAAAAATAATTTTATTTTATTTAATTTTTAAAAAATAAATAATTTTATTTTTTTTTATTTAAAAATAATTTAGATTTAAAAAAATATTTTTTTTTTTTCATTAATTTTTTTTTTTTTTTTTTTAGATTTTTTTTTTTTTTCATAAATTTTATTTATCGAAAAGCAAAAAAACAACCTACCAGTCGTCCTCATTTTTTTTTAATAATTTAAATTTTAGTACTTTTCCATTCTCTCATGTAAAAAAAATCTCCCGTTAAACGTGAAAAAACTTGTCTTCACCCATGTAAAACATTTCTCCCAGCAACTACAAAAAATATTAATAATAAAACCAAAACCACGTAAGTACGAAAACATAATTTTATCGCATACATTCTCTCGCTCATTTTCTGCCTTTTTCACATGCGTATATCGATCATAAATTACAAACACATCCGACCAAACTGAGAAAATGACGGTAAATGTTCATCAATTAGTAAGTGGTTTTCCATTAAAACAGCTTTCAACTATTATTTATGTCTATTTTTTTATTTTATTTATTTATCACGCCAAGCTACGAAAAACCGCACGATGATGCGCATAAATGAAATTGAATTAAAATTTCTGTTTATCATCACACAACACACACACTCGACTCACCTGCACCCATTTTCGCCGCTTTTTCGGATAAAAGTTACTAGTCGACAACTAACTCGACACATTTCCATCAATCATTGGGAGGCGACACATCCATGTCACGTTATTTGACAATAATCTGATAAAATATTAAAAAAAAAATGTTTTAATGTGAATTTTTAATGACTGCCTACCTTTATAACCCTTGCACGGCATGTCATTGTCGCAAGTCGTCTCTAGTTCATATTTTAATTTAATTTCGCAGTCGTTTATGGTATTTGCTTTAATATATTATTATTGCCTTATAATAATAATAATTTTTGCTCTTCACTGCGATGACCGAATGATGCCCGACCTCACCTACTTTTATTTTATTAGCGCACATAAACGCGAAACATGCAAAAATTTTCGAATGGAGAAAAGTCGAATTTTCGTCGCATCTCATCAAAAGTTGTTGTCGTTCAATTTGTAGATAAAATAAACACTCTCGATATTCCGGTAATCCGTTCAATTTATTAAACGCCCGACTAAAATACAGAGAGCAGATTGATAGTATCGTCACGAATGCATAACGATAATCAGACCATTAATTTGCTCTAATTCATATTGATTATTGCTGCTTGCCGTTCGAAAAACAGAAAACGAAACGGACCAAAGTGAAAACAAAATATGTTGGACCTAATGTCGGGTAAAATCGCGTTAAATTATCATTCATTAGAAACATGCGATTAGTGATGTTTACAATCGATTTATTGGGAAATATATTTAGTCAGTCATGTAAGTCGCGGAATGGAGAATTGATTGATGGGACAGATTTGATGAGGATTTATAATTAATTAATTGATTTTTTCTTTTAATTATTTATTTATATTTTTTTTATATTTTACGATTTTTTTAAAATATTTTTCATACACTTTCTATTGATTTTTATTGAAATCATTTGAAAATCATTAACAAATATTTTTAAAATTATTTTTATTTTATTTTTTTTTTTATTATTTTTTTTATTTCTTTATTCTTGATGGGACGGATTTGATAAGGATTTATAATTAATTTATTGATTTTTTTTTATTTAATTATTTTTTTCATTTTACGAAATTTTTTAAAATTATTTTTCATACATTTTCTATTGATTTTTGATAAAATTATTTATATTAAATATTTTTAAAATTATTTTTTTATTTTATTTTTTTATTATTTATTTTTTATTTTTTTATTCTTAAAAAAAATCGGATTTTTATATTTTAAAATTAATGAATTTAAAAGTTTAGTTTAATTTAGAAGAATTATTTTAAAATTTTTTTTTCCTAATAGGTATTATGTATTTTATTGATTTAATTTATTTTAAATTGTTTTATTTAATTTAATTTTATTTTTAAATTTTTTTAATTAAATATTTAATTTTAAAAATTATTCACAAATTAACTAAAATTATTTATTTATTAAAAATTTATTTATAAATTTATTTAAAAAAAAAATTTTTTATAATATATTTTTTGATTTTTTTTTTTGTTAAAAAAAATTAATATTTTTAAATTTAATTAAAATAAAAATTTAATTTCATTTAAAATTATTTATTAACTATTTATAAATTGATTTCTTTTTTTTACTCTTAAGCTTTTAATTTTTTCATTTTATTTAATTATTTTTTTTTTATTTTTTTAAATATATATTTTTTTTATTTCAATAAAAACCACTCAAACAAGAAATTCAATAAAATCGACCAAAAATAAATCAAATCGTAAAACTGTAAAGTCATCGATAAGCAAATTGCCCGAAAAATTTCCCTCAAGGTCGTAGACGGTCATAAAGTTGCATGATTTCCAACCAAACCCATCAACACAAATATTTATTTGGCATTGTTCTCACCGTCTGTCTCCACTTTTCATTCACTTTCGTTCCTCAACACTTTTCTACTGTGCGAAAAAAAAATCCTTAATGGAAACATAAATCTTTGACAGAACATTAAATAATAACGTTTCCATTATTAGAAAAATCATCAATAAAGTCTCGACTCTTTGCTTTTATAAAACAAGTCCCATTTTCAACAAACACAGAAAAAAAAAGAAAAATCACGAACGACCGACATTTTAATTATTACCTTATCGCATGGCAAGTTGTTCACAAAACATTATTCAATCGCACAAAAAAAAAATAACCATTGAATAGCTCTCATGTTTTTGTCTTTCACTTGTCGCTTTGTGCTATGCGCACCATACTCGCCCTTTTCACGTAAAAATGTTGTTTTCAGCAATTTTAATTGCAATCAATAAACCTCATTTCGCAAACATTTCTCAATATTCAATCGATTTTTTGTGCTAATTTCTCGTTTTCCTTGTCTCTCTCGGTGCTTTACAGTTCATGGAGCTTGAAAAAAGAGACATTTAATTGTTTTCGTATAATATAAATTTATTTCGCAGTTTTTTTTCTACATTCCATTTAAAAATTGTGTAATGTAATCTCTAATCAGAGTTCACGTAAAAACACAAATACGTCCCAGAGGTTAATAAACAAAGCACGTGAGGAAAATACAAAATCTTTGATCGCGAACAAATATTACGTGAAAGAAGCGCAAAAAAACTCTCGGTAATGGAAAATTTATGTTTTATTTAAAAACGTGTGACTTTATAAAATTTAATGAAAACAATTATGCGCCATGAAATAATTTTCGATTATTATTTAATTTTAATTTGAATGCTGCAGTGATTAATCAAATTAAAATAATAATCGACTAATTGGTGTTCATCAATATTCCTCGAACGTTCCCTCATTTGATTGAAATCAATTTTCGAATTAAATTCGTTTTATTTAAATGTTCAAATACAATTCGAAACAAAAAGAGGAGCTTAATAGAGTGTTAATGAGCTGAATTAAATGTTACTCTATTTAATTTAAAGTCATTTATCTCTCTTTTTGCACTTTGAATAATTCAAGGAATAAATTGTTTTAAAGAAGATGAAAATTATGTGTAAAGTAACCTACTTTTCGATAAATTCCTTGCCCGTTTAATGGTATTGTAGATGTTTCTTTCGTCGTTTTCTTGAAATGTATTTCTTTGGTTCAGTTGGATTTCGAAGAAAAAAGAAGTGCAAGTTTTAAATGTATTTTTGTGCGATAAAGCATTACGTCAAAAGTTTTGTTGAGGATATTTTTGGTTGGTTGAACATAGGGAACGTATTTCTTGATCAAGTCAATTTTTTGATACGAAATTTTAAATTTTTCGTTCTCGTATGAGAAAATATTTGAACTATAGCTTCGATACAGAATTTCATTTCAAATTAAAAATTATTTTGATTTAAAAGCTTGATTCTCAGGTTCTGAAAATTATTTCAATTAGATCTGCTCGAAAGGAAGCATTTATAAAAATTGACAACAAATATCAAGATAACTTTCATTTTTAGTAAAGTCAACCATAACTATAGCAAAAATTACTTAAATTGAGTATTTATCATTATTCAGTAATTATTTGGAATATAACCTTCGTCTCGACTCCTCTACAAACGTGGATTCATAATGAATATCAGATGCTTTAAAAAATTGAGGCAATAAGAATAATTTCCCTTTTTGAAAGTTTTTTTCGATTTAAAAGAAGGCACTTTTTCATTAGTATTCTATCTTAATAGATACGACTTTCCAATGTTCACTAAGAGTTATTAATTTCCATGTGAAGATTATAGCTTTTGAGTTTTCTATCAAACCTTTTGTTTGGATTCTCTGAATTTGACTTCTTAAAGAACTTCTTGTTGTTGTTGATGTCAGGTCCATCTTGCGATGATTTGGGCAGGTATACTTTTAAACGTTCACATTTATTGCACTTTTCACGTAATTCATAGCGTTTCTTTTAAATTCTTGAATACTATCACAGTCTGTTTTATATTGTTTCGACATTTCATTAAAAAGTCTGACACCGTTGTACCACACTGAATGTTGTTCATTGAACGAAATTTCTTGTCTTGGTCTCAAATGCGCATTATTTCTTAAATTATATGGCTGTATGTCGCCCACTTTCTCAATATTCACAGCCAGGTAATTCGGAAGTTGATTTTTTGTTGCCTTAAAAATTAGTATCAAAACATTAAACGATATACGTTGATAGACACTTAACTAATTTGTTTCCTGTAACATTCGACAAACACTGCTTTCTATATTTCCATGCGTCAAGATTCTTAATGCTCTGTTTTGGATTATCGTATTCCTCTAATTTCTTCTTTTCCATTCAGGTACAATATTGAGCTGCAATAGTCGAAATGGGCTCCAACCATGCATTTGTATAATGTCAGTTTTGTTTCTTGTGGGAGTTTCAAGTATATTCTTGAAGACGAGTTAGATTGTAGCACTTTAAACCTCGATTACAATTCGTAAAAAGTTTCTTTGATCTGAAAAAAGAACTCAATGAAAAATCATTTACTAAAATTTAAAAAAAAATTTTTACAACTTACCTTGAAGCTTGAAGACTTACCAAAAAATAATTTATTTCCAGAAAATATAAAGAAATTTCAACAAAAAATTATCCAATTAATAAAACAGCTCCCTAAGTTTTTAAAAAGAATCTTTGTTTTAAAACAAACTACTTTCTTCTTCGTCTTCTATCTGCCTTTACAAGATAGATGTGTTTACATTTTTTACTCAACTCTATTCAATCTCGTTAACTGCGATGTAAACTAACTTTATATTGTTTCTATCTTGCTTTTTTTAAATGCAAGTATATCGAACCTCAAAAACCAATCTTAAATTTTCGTAGCAAATACCATCATTTTTTGCACTTTTGATATATTTTCTCTACTTCAACTATATTGAAGATAATCGAAATTTTTATCTCATACCACATCTAAGAAGCACAAAAAATACTTACTCATGGTCTGAAACTCTTTCAAATTCCTACCAAACTTTTTTCAGCAGTTAGTTACTTTGATTAGAAAACATTTTCCGGTGATGAGAAAAGTTTCTGTTGATTGTTTCAATCCTCTTTATTCGATTTTCATCATGATAAATTTAATTTCAAACACAAGTTGTTTCAACTTTTGCACTCTTTAAAAAGTACTTCTACTAGAAATCAATTAACTTTGAACCATGTGCTGCTTTTGATATGAACTGTTACTACATCGAAAGATGCTGACCTAAATAATTATTACACAACAAGCAATCGCAAAAAAAAAGTGTGACAAATCGAACGAACAAATAAATCTCGTGAATCAGCAAAATTTATAAAAATTGACAAGCAACACGCTTCTTCCTTGTTCGTGTCGAGCTTCTCGTATCTTCTTCTTCTTCTACAATTTCAACGGGTCAGTCTAAAGAAATTTTTTTAATTAAAACTTACGTTACTTTTTTTTTGTATGACAATGATGTTATCTCTCGTTATTTATTGCAACTTTTTTTCTGTTGTATTTTCTCTTCAATTACACTTCTTCATTATTTATTATATTGAAGATTCACTCGTTCGAGAGATAATAATAAATTTATAACAATAAATAATGATTTTTCTTATGACATTTGTCGTAATATTGGCGTCGTCGCATGTTATTGTGTAATTTATCATTCAATCCGAGCATTACGAGATTTTTTGTTGCTTGATGAATTTTGTAATAAAATACTACTGATAACCTCAACCCTCCTTAAATCATTTTTGGACATTTTTGCGACAAACCTTGGTAACCGGCATTCCATTGAAAGCACTCAAAAATTACATATATTTAATTAACGACGAAAAAACCTTCGTTGAAACAATTCATCGAGCATGTAAAGTACCATCAATTTATGCGATAAAGGCGTGCTACAAGTAGTAGAGCATCTGATATCGTTACAGGATGATTTCAATTTTAATTTAATGCAAAAAGTTAATGATTGATATCGACACATATCACACAACTAAATGAGAATTAAAAGAGATGCATTCATTAAAAAAAAACTCATATGTATAATGATCATCAATGTTAATTGCTGTTATCATAAACTACTTATTCGAGAGAAAGTGAAACGTATTTAATGGCAAAGCCGAAGCATACATGGCAATCTATATTTTTTTTTTTCGTTTTCAGACCGGATTCATTTCAATTAATTTTCTAATGAAACTGTAATGAAATGAAACAAAAAAGAGATCAATGATAATAAGGGCATTGCATGTCTGGACAAAAAGCAACAAAATTAGTGGATTAGGTTACAATTTCCGTAAAATAATTTCCATTATCTTTCGATCAATTATTATTATCAGACTTGGATAATTGTAGGTTATCATCAAAAAAATTAAACAAATAATAAAAAATGTAATTAGTGGAATTGATTGAGGTATTTGCATACAAAAATTGATATGATAGGCACTTATGATTATAATTATTCATTATTATTATTACCGCCAAAAAAACTGGGTAATTGAGAAATTAATAAATCGTGGGGAATTGGGTTGGTAATGTTTTTTTAAAAAAATTATAAATTCATGAAATAATGATGTGATGTAATATTATTAAAAGTGAGGCATCGTGATGAAAAAGATGATTAATTTGAAAACGGCAAATTTGGATATTGTGTTCAATGAATATAAATTGGATGGATGTTAAATGTTTTAAAACTGATTAAAAATTTTTTTGAATGCTGTTTCTTTGTAATAAATATCATGAAATTATTTGAATTATTTTTCATAAAGAAAAAAAAAATTAGGTTGAAATTTTTGAAAAGAACGAAAAATAACTTAAGCTTTAAGTTTTGATTGAAAAAAAATCTGTTTGCTAATGTGATATGGCGTTTGATCTCTGAAGTGGTATCTCCATCAGCATGTATCAATGCTTCAAAGTACATGAATTTGACCATAAAATTTTAACTTCCAGTGTTATTTTATAGATTTATTGATTTTTGAACTCATTTTGTCATTTTTTCTTTGATAATTTTTTTTATAATAAAAAAGATCTTCAATAAATTTACTTGAAATTATTAATTTTTAATTACGTAATTTAATTAATTAATTTTAATTTATTTTGATAATTTTTAATTTAATTTAATTTTTAATTAATTTCGATTATTTAATTTAATTTTAATTTAATTTTTTTTATTTATTTAATTATAAATAAATTAATTTTATTATAAATTTAATTATTTATTTAATTAATTTTTCATTAATTTAATTAATTTCCAACCAATTTTTTTATCATCTTTAGTTTTTTTTATTTTGAAAAAAAAAATTAAATGTAAAACTTAAGTTTAAAAATTTATTGAAAAAAGTTTTTTTTTTAATTTTAACAAAAAAAAAATTTAATTATTTCACATTCAAAAATTTTTTATAATTTAATTTATCAATTGATACTTACATTTCCGGTCAGTCATAAAAAAATATTTACGACCCCTTATAAATTTTCCATTATTCCTGATGAATTGCATATGATGAATTTTCTCACGCCTCTGCAGCACACTTCATCCTTTTTACCTCATTCTAAAATAGATCTTATCAATACAATTACCGTAATATACACTTTTTATGACGTGTCGTGATTTTCTGATCAACTACATTCGCTCGCCTCACAAATTAAGTCATTTAACTGCACTTTACTTGCTTGTTTCATGTCACATTGTAAGCACTTCTAACACGAAAACGCACGTGCCCCATTACACTTTAACTACATTTTTTATCAGATCACACATAATTTTAATAACTTACATGACACTGCGTCATTTCTCGTGCTCCTTTTGTATTCCAGTCACAAGCAATTCGAAATGATGCATGTTCTTTAATTAAATTAAAATATAGACAATCTTTATTATTATCACATGATTTAATTTTAGTATAATTTGAGCCAAAAGCAATTTTCTCCTGCGTTTGCGGTTTGCAGCGATAAAAAAGATGTCACGTTTGAAGATGATGATGACTTGTAATGAGTGGAAAGGGTCAAAAACGTGTTCAACAATTCAATTTGAGGCATTCGCTTGGTAACTTGTGAGCATTTAGCTAACACAAAAATGCATGCAAGGGCAATAAATTACACGAAAAGTGAGCTGTGTATCGAACAATGCACAACCATTTGTTATTAATGTGTAAAATAATTATAATTTAATTGACATCCAAATGCATTGGAGTACAAAAAGTGCTTAAACTAAGTGAACAATTCGACAAAAAGAACCATGAACGCGAGAGATATCATGCCATTTGGCTTAGTCAGTAATAAATAATTGTTTCTGCATTTATTTTAACTTTAACATACACAAAAATTTATACAAATGGAATATTGCATAACAAACGTTTTTCTTCGTGCAAATGCATAGAGCAGAAGAGAATGGCTCGAAAAAATAAACAATAAACTGTGACACTTGGACTCGGTAAGTATAATAATTATTAGGTAGGGCCAACATTTTGTTTCCCTTTCATTTCCTTTCAATCTCTGACGCAACAAAATATATCATTCGATTGAAATAGAGAATCATGACTTAACACTTCTTTAATTGTGCTGCTGCATCATGCAAATATTGTTTAATGAAGTCATTAATCTCTTGCACTCCATTCCAATTTAAACTTTCCATTTTATTGTTTGCTCAATTGCATTATTATTTTATTTTATTAAATAAAAAAAAACTTAAAGCAATAAAACGAATGCCTCGTATTACATTTTTTTTTTTTGTTATAAATAAAAAAGCGACCTTGTCAAGGTAGCAAAACGGAATAATTTTACGATGATTTTTATTGAATAATTTTTTGAAGAAGGTAGAAAATGCAATAAAAAAAATTATATTGAATTGTCATAAATTATTATTTAATGTCAACTTACATAAAAGTCGCATGTGAAATACGTATAAAGTGTGCTGTTTAAGCTTGATGTTAATAAGGCGCCATGCCACTACTGATTAAATGCATTTTTGCATAATTTTAAGTGTTTTTGTACATTGTATTAAGACAATAGCGAGTTTTGTACTTATTGGCAAAGCTATAGGTAAAATAATGACAGTTGAATGTTATATGGCAATTATGGATGGATGACGTAGATGGGTTTGTTACTTCATTTAAAAAGTAAGTTTTTTATCTGATTAATTTTGTTGTAATAAAAATTATTTTTGGTAATTTAAAGATTATTCAATATTAATTTTTCAGGACTTTACGTTTTCAAAGACTCAAAATTAGCTTTAGATTTTTAGATTGTTAATTTGCAATCCTTCAGATCTAATGGGTTGTAAGGATGTTTGATACAAAGAGGCTCAAAAACATCTTAACAATCTTTTGAATCTGAAAGTCTGCAAATTAACAACTTAAAGGTTTGTAAACTGTTTTTACTCAACATGAGTTTTTAATTTATTGATTTTTTAGGTTTATTTCGGCTTTTTGTCCCGAAATCAAGATACAAAATGACAAAATTTTAACAGTTTTTTTGTGATTTGATAACTTAAAATTTATCTCAGAGAATTTCGAGTTTAAAATTTAAACAAAAAAATGTCGCAAAAAATAAAAATAATTAATGAAAAAAATTCATGTTAAAATACGATTTTTGATACAGAAATTCTTAAAAATTGATTTTTTTTTTTAAATTTAGGAAAATTCCTTGAAAAAATATAAAAAAAGACCAAAAAACGGTCAATTTTGATGAAATTTTTAACTTTTTTTTTATTTTGCCCCATTGATTTTTTAAATGGGGCAATTTGGAGCGGCCTTATTAAAAAAAATAAAATAATTTTTCATCAAATCAAAAAATAAATTAATAAAAACTCATTAAAATTATTCATTCTCAAAAATTTTGTAAAAAATATTGAAAAAATTTGAAATTTCGTTAAAAATTCAAAAGTTGTACGTAAAAATGTTAATAGAACGAATTTTAAAACCTATTTTCGTTAATAGAACGGATTATTTTTTTTCCATAAGAATTATCTACATTATGGTTCTCTTTAGAGATGAATATTGTAGGTATTAAAGCATGAACAAGCGTAGAAAAATTCATTGGTAGATTCTCTCTCTCAACTTGGCGTTTACTCAAGATCCATCCAATTTCATAGTAATATGTACAGCAGGATTTTTTATGAAACCTCGATCGATCTTCAGTCATCTATGGCTTGAATTCAATGCGAAAATTATCCTTATTGAGGTTAACCTGTAATCAAAAAGATATTTTAAAAACTTACCATGACAAAATATTCGCTAATGAGACATCGTAGAGTTCATGGATCGATGACGAATTCTTCAGATCTCAACTTACCAGAATTAATCATGCGGTATTTCCTGTACCATTTTGTTGAAGGACTTTGAACGTTTAATAAATCTCAGAATTACCAATATTTGTCGAAATATTTTAAGCAGTAGGTATTTTACAAAAATTGCAATGCAGTCAGTCGTAAAATCTGCCAAAACATTTATGTAATGCTGTCATAAAGGCAAAAATAAATCAAGATTAATTGCATACTTAAGTGGTAGCGATGACAATTCAGTTAACCATGGGCGTATATTTTTGCACAAATTTACTTATACATACCTTGATTACGTGTCTTTTTTTGTAAGTCATTGCATTTTATACCCTTATTTATTTCATTTTGAATCAAGATTTACTTGACGTGTCTCCTTATTGTTTCCTCATGTTTTTCAAAAATTCAGCCTCAGTAAATTTTTAAAGACTCCTGAATTGTCACTATTTCCTGTCAATTGTCAAAATAAAGTCCCTCAACTAAATGAACTTAAAAATGTAATGTGATGCAACCTACCGCATGTGTACTTGAAGCTTATAAATAACCAAATAAGCTGATGGTATCACAATTGTTTTGTTATTATTGGTTAAATAAATGTTTAGCCAAAAACATATTTAACTCCATTAATAATGTGTTTAGTAAAAGGCAACTCCAAATAAATATCGGCATTTGAATTAAAAATTATTTATTTTATAACACTTTGAATAATTGGAATTTTATTATTATTTTTTTCTTGTTGCTCAGTGGCCTTGATTAGGATTTAATTGTGATTGTTAAAAAAAAATAAAATATCGAGTCATGCAGAGTTCATCTGAGCAACGAGTGGGATGCAAAATGATAAATATCGAAAGGTGTTGCGAAAATATAAATATTGTTCAACTCCATTAGGTTGTGTTTGCACATGTGAAACACAACATAAATATGCATTGAATAATTTTTTTTGCTTTCTGAGAATGAGTCATTTTTGTTTGAAATTTAATAAATTTTCATTGCGCGATTTATTTTTTATTTTAATTTTTGCACCTATGACGATTCTCTTCGTCTATCCGGAATTAAAAATTTATTTTTAATAAAATTAAAAAATTAAATATTTATTAAAAAATTAAAAATTAATTAAAAATTTTTAATAAAATTAAAAAATAAATTATTTTTAATAAAATTAAAAATATTAAAAATAATTTAAAAATTAATTTAAAAAATATTTAAATATTTATTCGATATTTTTATTTTTTTATTTATTTAAAATTATTTTTTTTAATCATTTAAAAATTAAAAAAATATTTATTTAATTTTATAGGTATTAATTTTTTTTGTTTTATTTAAAAAAATAATTTTGTCCAATTTTATTATGAAAAAATATTTTTCTAAATTTTTTATTAATTAATTATTGATTATTTAAATATTTAATATTAATTATTTTAATATTTTTTGTAAAAATACGCTCAAATTTAATAATAACTTTTTTTCAAAACGACAACAAATTATATTTTTTTTTCTTATTAAATACTGTTTTCTTTTGTTAATTATTACAAAACAAACATTCCCGCAACTGCAAATAATAATGAAAATAATCAATGGTGCTTACTCTCATGTGACGTACGCCCCGTATAATCATTAGTACATGATTCATTGACTGACTGGCATTAATTTGCCATTTATTACTGTAATAATTGTCATGTAAGCGAACCCAATATACTATATAATTCTACAATTACTATTTAAATTTCACTATTCATGAAATTGTACAGTGGCATTTTGCTGAGTGAATGAAATCGAAAGTATCTCGTAACGAAAGTCGTTTCACTGGGTCTTTGTTTGATTAGGCGATTCGAAGATTATTTCTGATTTCTATTGAAAAATTTCTTCATAAGATCTTCAGATGATGTTAAGTTCTTTGCCTTTTGGTTCTTTAAGAGTTTACATTTTTGTTTGGCAACAAAGTCGAAATAATCGGTCAACATGGCGACAGCGATCTCAACGATCTCTCGATGTTCCATGAAGCAGTTATGGAATATGTTGCATACCGTTCTAAATATTCCCGCTTCTTGTAGGCCCGAAATTATACTTAAAAGTAGGGAGGCTCCGGGTAAATCGCTAAAGGAATCTAAATGAGAAATTAGTTTAGCTAAACAAGGACAAGTTATAGTTACTTCAGTTTTGGGCGTTGTTGAAGTTGAAGTTGTAGATGGCGTCGTTGTCGAAGTCGTAGATTCCGTAGTTGATGAGGTTGAAATTGTAGATGGCGTCGTTGTTGAACTTGTCGAAGTCGTAGATTCCGTAGTTGATGAAGTTGAAGTTGTAGATGGCGTCGTTGTACTTAAAGTTGTAGATGGCGTTGATGTACTTGTAGTTGTAGATTCCGTTGTCGTTGAAGTAGTTGTAGATGGCGTTGTTGTTGAAGTTGACGTTGTTACTTGTCCACAATATTCCGCTACTTCACATTGACTTTTATCGCCAGGTATACATCCCTAAAATTAATCGAAACAAATCAAGTTTTTTTTTAACCAAAAATCCATTCAAATCCTCAACTCACACTATCCTTTGACGCATGCTTATAAATCTGCCCTGGAGGACAATCAACTTTTATAGGAGTTCCCCAATTGCATTTGTAAAAAATAGAACAATCACAATCGTCTTCCAAATGAACAACATCTTCGCCATTTTCCTCAGGACAAGTTCCTATTACTTTTCCATCAGTTACGAGAACTAAAAGAAGCAAAGCTCCCAAGATTTGTAATAGAAACATTTTAATCCAATTTCGTTTCAAATACTGAACTGAAGTCTTGTGAAAAGTTCCTTTATAAGGAAACTTTTTTGCGCAAAGAATTCGTGATCAAAAGTAAATTTCAAATAAAAATATTTGGAGATTTTGTGTAACAAGAAGTAATTACGCGTGTAAAAAAAGAGGAAGAACGTGTCGCTTTCGTATTTTCTATTAAGTTACGTAATATTTACTTTTTCCTTGTTTATGTCATAACGTAAGAATTTTTAAATGACTTAACAGCTCAACAGGGAAATGTAGAAAAAATAAACTTTTTTTTCATATTCTATGGAAGATTTTTAAATTTTGGCTAAAACGTGATAGTAAAAAAATAAATCAAATTTGCCGTCAAAATAACTTTTGTATGAACTTAAAGTTCCAAAGTAAAAAAAAACTTTAAAGAGCCTTGTAAGCAAAAAACTGACCTTTCTTAATAAACATTTTTTTTTTTGTATAAACTCAAGAATTTTAAGTCAACTTTCATGAATCATCAAATTTTGCACTGAAGTTCGTTCATTAATTTTTAATTTTAGATGTAAACATCTCTTTTTAATATTTTCGAACGAATTTCAGTTCAAAATTTGATGATTTATGAAAGTTGACTTAAAATTTTTGCGTTTTACAAAAAAATGCTTATTAGGTATGGTCAGTTTTTTGCTTACAAAGCTATTTTTAAAGTTTTTTGACAAAAAAATGTTTTCTTACGTTAGTAAAATGCCGCAATGTAGATAATTCTAAGAAAATTAAATTCAAATTCTTATGTTTGAACAATTTAACCTAAAAAATTTAATTAATTTTGTATTTTAAAATAATTTTATTTTTTAATCATCATTTTAGTGAAAATTTATTAAACTTAATAAAATGAAAATTGAAAATTTCCGTTAATATTTCAAAATTTGAACTAAGCAATTTTTTATCTTTTACGGAAAATTTAAATATAAAATAATTTTTTAAAATATATAAAAAATTTTTTCCAAATGAAAATCATTTCAAAATTTTTTTAAAATAAAATGGGGGGGGCAAAATTTTAAAATTTTTATCAATTTTTGAATAATTTTATTAATAATATTTTTTTATGTTTTTTATAATTTTAATTTTTACTGGACATTATTATCGTTTTCCAAAATTTAAAATTTACCAAAAAAATTTCAAAAATTTTTCCTTTTTTTCAAAAATCGTATTTTAAATTTTTTTTAAAAAATTTTTTCAAAAAAATTTTTTCAAAATTTTTTGAAAAATTTTTTAACGGAGAAAATTTTTTGTTTAAGTGAAATAATTAAATTTAATGGCCTAAAATGAAAATTAAAAATTTCCGTTAATATTCCAAAATTTGAACAAAAAACTTTTAAAATGGTCATTTTTATGAAATTTTTTATTTTGCCCCATTTCTTTTAAAAAAAGAAAATTTAAAAAAAAATAATTAAATATAATTAAAAATTATTTCATAATTTTTAAAAAATAATCTTTAAAAAATAAACGCGTAAATTTAACTAATTTTTCATTAAAAATCGAATTTTGCACAAAGATTTAAAAAAAAGAAATTAAACTCTTTTCTTAAAAGAAAATTCCGTAAAATAAGTTCAATTTAAACAAAAATTGAAAACAATTCGGTAAAATTGAACAATCTTTATCACCGCGACAAAATTCATTCCAATGTCTGCGGTGCCAAAAATTGTTCATTTAAATTCTCCAATTTGTAGACAAAGTTTAAATTGCGTTGTTACATCTTTAGTGACAATTTTATTTCGTCGCATCCTGTTTTCCCTCGTGCACTTACTCGAAACAATATGCTAATAGAATTAAATTTTGCCTTTCCACGCTTTTCAACCCCATTCGAAAAGACAAGAAATCGGAAACGACAAACTTTGTTCTTCTTCTTCTTCTTCAAGTTTATCTTTTTAATGCATCTTAACCACGCGTGTGGCGCGACGAACGACGAGATTAATAGAAGTTATTCAAAAATCTTTATTTACAGCAACAATCAACGGAAGAAGACGAAGAATTTTTTCCGTTCGTTGGCTTTTGATCATCCAACAAACAAGTCGTTAAAAGTGCATGACAAACAGCATAAGGGTCCATATTGCTCGAAGGGCGTCGATCCTCGAGATAACCTTTTCCGGCGTTTGCTACTCCACGCGGGATCCTTACGCTACATCCGCGATCAGCAATGCCCCATGAGAAAGTTTCAATGCTTGAGGTCTCCAAATGCCCCAAAAGTCGTCTTTTGTTATCAGCTCCGCCTTTGGGGTCATAAGCTTGAATATGCTTTTCATGTTCTTGCGATAACTTTCCAATTGCTGCTTTAATAGCTTCGATTCCGTTCTCTTCTCGCATTGCTTTGGTTGAAAAGTTGCAATGACCCCCGGCGCCATTCCAAGGACCCTCTACGGGTTTCGGATCGAAAGTTATCACAACGCCATGAAGTTCAGCGATTCGTCCTAAGATATAACGCGCTGCCCAGATATCATCAGCAGCTTTCATGCCGAGCGATGGGCCACATTGGAATTCCCATTGAGAAGGCATCACTTCAGCATTTGTTCCTGCGAATTGAATCCCTGCATAGAGACAAGCGATAGCATGAGCTTCAACAATATCTCGGGCATAAGCTCGATTTCCGCCAATACCGCAATAGAAGGGACCCTGTGGAGGGGGGAAACCCCCCACGGGCCATCCAAAAGGTCTTCCATCGTGATCCAAGAAGGTATATTCTTGTTCAATCCCGAACCAAGGTTCATGTTCTTTCGTTTGATCAATCGCTTCTTGCATCTTATGGCGATGATTTGTATCTGAAGGACTTCCATCCGGTTTGTAAGTGTCACAAAGGACAATTACATCATCTGAACCAAATTTCATAGGGTCTCGATAAATAGCCCTCGGGATTAAGGAACAATCAGAATTTTCTCCTAAAGCTTGGTAGCAACTACTTCCGTCATATTGCCATTCAGGAGCATCCTCAGGCCTTTCGATCTTTTTTTGCAAAATCCTGTCTTTGCATCTGACTTGTTCGCCCGTTCCATCGATCCAAATGTAAGTAGCTTGAACATTTTTCGGGTCATACCTCAGTCTCGTATATCTCGAAAGAAGACATTTGTCCAAGAACGAATTTGGCGAATGGCGAAGAATATCTTTTACAGCTTGGGACGTACTGAACATACGAACGCCCATTTTGATGATATTCCGAGAAGCCATGATAAAAATTTTAATTTACAAAATGGAAAAAAAATTCACACACGAAAAAATTTTGACCTGATTTTTCACAGTTGCAAAAAAAGTAATGAAGTTCGTGTCAATGGTTGCTGCAATTTCCCTTAAATTAACTTGTCATATTTTTTGCAATGGTCACTCAATTTCCGGGAAATGCAAAAATTTTGCGCAATTTCGTGTCAACACGATTTTTATTTATGAGAAATTTCGCATTAAGGTGTGAAAAGACTGAACATCGTCAATGAAGAAAATTTTTTTTTTTATGTAAATTATTGTTAACACCAATAAAATAATGATTTTTCATGCTTCTCGACGAAGTTGCTTTATCAAGGAGTCGCGAGAAATAAAACAATTAACATAATAATAAATAAAGAGCCAACTATGCAACACGACATTTCATAATACGGCGATGGTGTGTAATGATCGTGAGCTACCTGTGACAAGCGAGACAAGTCAAACATGGCTTGAAGTGCATGGAAAATATTGTGGTATACAGGTAATTAATATAATGTAATGGATTCGCGTTATGGGTACTTTGCAACAATTTTTTGCATGCCTGATGGTTGTCTGATAAAATTTTTATGCAAACATTTTTATTTTGTGTGATGTACTGTTTTTTTGTTGAAATTGATGATGTTTAATGAAATGTTTTATCAGAATATTTATGGAGGTAGGCAGAAACAGTATGAGGGCTTGTTGGAAAGTTTTTAAAGAGGTGAGTTTTGTAATTTTAATATTTTTAATTTTTTTTACAGTGAAAATGTATTTAAAAAACAATATAAGTTTAAATATTATATTTTATTACAATTTAAAAGAAAGCAAGAATTTCATAAAATAATAAAATTTATTTAAAATATCAAATTTTAGGATATGATGTTTAAAATACTTAGAATCGTCTAAAATATGATTGAAAAGGCATTGTAACCTGAAAATTTTTTAAACTTTGAAAGCTTTAAACTTTTTTTTTAAACTTTGACAAAATTAAAAATTTTTATTTACACAAATATTTATTTCTTCTTTTCATGTTTTATTTTCATAAAAGATCTAAGAAAAAGAAATAAATATTAAATATAAATAAAATAAAAAAAAAACATTTATTTAAATTATATTTATTTATTTTAATATTTATTTTTTTTTAAAAAGTATTCATTTATTTATTTGAACATAATTTTAAAAAATAAATTTCTATTTAAATTCAAGAAATTATTTTATTTTCGTATAATTTAATTAATTTATTTTTTTAATTTTTGTTCAAAGTATAAAATAGTTTAGCCTAATTATCAAATAATAAAATAAAAAAATAAAATAAATTAAGATATATTAAAAATTAAGTCATAATAATTGAAAGGCTGAAAGGATGAAAAACAGAGAAAAACTTAAAATCGCTCTTTCTTCGTTTGTCAAAAAGTGCGTATGTGCGATTTATCCTTTCAGCCCTTCAATTAAATTATTATTTTTTTTTTTTAATGATTATTTTTGATGATCATTATTTAATATTTATTAATGAATTTTTAACTTTAATTAGACCTGAAACTTTTTTTTAATGTTAAAACAATTCGAGAAAATTAAAAATTTTTATTTCAAAAAAATATTTAATATACCTAATTATGATAACATTAAATTTAAAATTTTTATTAAAATTAAAAAAAAATATTTTTTTTTAGTAAATTATTTTTTTAGATATCAACAAAAAATTTAATTAAATTATTAAAATTAATTAATAATACCTATAATTATAAACTAAATTAAATTAATTATTAATTTAAATAATAATAAATTAAAATTAACAATAATTTATTTATAATTTTTTTTGAAAAATTAATGGATTTGTACAGAAAAAAATATCTTTTTGTTACATTAATTTGAATTTTTAGTGTCTTATGATCGAATTTTCGCTATAAATTCTCTATAATACTTCACGTAATAAAATAAATAACATTGAAACCTTTAAATTATTAAAATTATATAAATGTATGATTTAAAAAATTAAAATTATTGTATTTAAAAAAAAATGGCCATTTGAAAAAAATAGAAAAATAGACAAAGTAGTCGTCTAAAGAACGACATACTGTACCGCATTTCGATCTTTTTTGTACTCCTCAAGTCACATTTTCATACTCCTCAAGCCACATGTTCATTCCTCTCATTTCACATTTATGTACTCCTCATGACCATTTCACGGTTACATACACCTCACAACCCAAGAGACTGCTCACAGACCTTCAGGGTCCTCAAAAAACTAAGAATTAGGTACCAATTTTTGAAAATTGAGCTAGATCACGGTTCACTAGCTCAAATTGTAGGTTTTGACGTTAGAAGCAACTTTTGTTTTGGACTTTTTCCAAATCTTGCGTTTCCGATGTACAGGAGCCATTTAAAGATGTTAGCAAAAAAATTGATGAAAAAAAATTTCAGCCAAAATCCTCTTATTATGAGGGCTCATGTACCCATTTTTGAAGATTGAGTTAGATCACGGTTCTCCAGCTCAAATTAAAGGTTTTGGCATTAGAAACAACTTTTGTTTTGGACTTTTTCAAAATTTTGCGTTTTCGATGTACAGGAGCCTTTTAAAGATGTTAGCAAAAAAAATTGATGAAAAAAAATTTCAGCCAAAATCCTCTTATTATGAGGGCTCACATACCGATTTTTCAAAATTTTTTCAACTTTTGTAGATCACGGTTCTCCAGCTCAAATTGAAGGTTTTGGCATTAGAAACAACTTTTGTTTTGGACTTTTTCAAAATTTTGCGTTTTCGATGTACAGGAGCCTTTTAAAGATGTTAGCAAAAAAAATTGATGAAAAAAAATTTAAGTCAAAATCCTCTTATTATGAGGGCTCATGTACCCATTTTTAAAAATTTTTTCAACTTTTGTAGATCACGGTTCTCCAGCTCAAATTGAAGGTTTTGGCATTAGAAACAACTTTTGTTTTGAGCCATTTAAAGATGTTAGCAAAAAAATTGATGAAAAAAAATTTCTGCCAAAATCCTCTTATTATGAGGGCTCACATACCGATTTTTCAAAATTTTTTCAACTTTTGTAGATCACGGTTCTCCAGCTCAAATTGAAGGTTTTGGCATTAGAAACAACTTTTGTTTTGGACTTTTTCAAAATTTTGCGTTTTCAATGTACAGGAGCCTTTTAAAGATGTTAGCAAAAAAATTTGATAAAAAAAAATTTCAGCCAAAATCCTCTTATTATGAGGGCTCACATACCGATTTTTCAAAATTTTTTCAACTTTTGTAGATCACGGTTCTCCAGCTCAAATTGAAGGTTTTGGCATTAGAAACAACTTTTGTTTTGGACTTTTTCTAAATTTTGCGTTTTCGATGTACAGGAGCCATTTAAAGATGTTAGCAAAAAAAATTGATCAAAAAAAATTTCAGCCAAAATCCTCTTATTATGAAGGTTCACATACCGATTTTTCAAAATTTTTTCAACTTTTGTAGATCACGGTTCTCCAGCTCAAATTGAAGGTTTTGGCATTAGAAACAACTTTTGTTTTGGACTTTTTCAAAATTTTGCGTTTTCGATGTACAGGAGCCTTTTAAAGATGTTAGCAAAAAAAATTGATGAAAAAAAATTTCAGCCAAAATCCTCTTATTATGAGGGCTCACATACCGATTTTTCAAAATTTTTTCAACTTTTGTAGATCACGGTTCTCCAGCTCAAATTGAAGGTTTTGGCATTAGAAACAACTTTTGTTTTGGACTTTTTCAAAATTTTGCGTTTTCGATGTACAGGAGCCTTTTAAAGATGTTAGCAAAAAAATTGATGAAAAAAAATTTCAGCCAAAATCCTCTTATTATGAGGGCTCACATACCGATTTTTCAAAATTTTTTCAACTTTTGTAGATCACGGTTCTCCAGCTCAAATTGAAGGTTTTGGCATTAGAAACAACTTTTGTTTTGGACTTTTTCAAAATTTTGCGTTTTCGATGTACAGGAGCCTTTTAAAGATGTTAGCAAAAAAAATTGATGAAAAAAAATTTCAGCCAAAATCCTCTTATTATGAGGGCTCATGTACCCATTTTTGAAAATTGAGTTAGATCACGGTTCTCCAGCTCAAATTGAAGGTTTTGGCATTAGAAACAACTTTTGTTTTGGACTTTTTCCAAATTTTGCGTTTTCGATGTACAGGAGCCTTTTAAAGATGTTAGCAAAAAAAATTGATGAAAAAAAATTTCAGCCAAAATCCTCTTATTATGAGGGCTCACATACCGATTTTTCAAAATTTTTTCAACTTTTGTAGATCACGGTTCTCCAGCTCAAATTGAAGGTTTTGGCATTAGAAACAACTTTTGTTTTGGACTTTTTCAAAATTTTGCGTTTTCGATGTACAGGAGCCTTTTAAAGATGTTAGCAAAAAAATTGATGAAAAAAAATTTAAGTCAAAATCCTCTTATTATGAGGGCTCACATACCGATTTTTCAAAATTTTTTCAACTTTTGTAATTTTTAAAGATGTTAGCAAAAAAAATTGATTTTCAGCCAAAATCCTCTTATTATGAGGGCTCACATACCGATTTTTCAAAATTTTTTCCAATTTTGTAGATCACGGTTCTCCAGCTCAAATTGAAGGTTTTGGCATTAGAAACAATTTTTGTTTTGGACTTTTTCCAAATTTTGCGTTTTCGATGTACAGGAGCCATTTAAAGATGTTAGCAAAAAAAATTGATGAAAAAAAATTTTCAAAATTTTTTCAACTTTTGTAGATCACGGTTCTCCAGCTCAAATTGAAGGTTTTGGCATTAGAAACAACTTTTGTTTTGGACTTTTTCTAAATTTTGCGTTTTCGATGTACAGGAGCCATTTAAAGATGTTAGCAAAAAAATTTGATGAAAAAAAATTTTAGCCAAAATCCTCTTATTATGAGGGCTCACATACCGATTTTTCAAAATTTTTTCAACTTTTGTAGATCACGGTTCTCCAGCTCAAATTGAAGGTTTTGGCATTAGAAACAACTTTTGTTTTGGACTTTTTCAAAATTTTGCGTTTTCGATGTACAGGAGCCTTTTAAAGATGTTAGCAAAAAAAATTGATGAAAAAAAATTTCAGCCAAAATCCTCTTATTATGAGGGCTCACATACCGATTTTTCAAAATTTTTTCAACTTTTGTAGATCACGGTTCTCCAGCTCAAATTGAAGGTTTTGGCATTAGAAACAACTTTTGTTTTGGACTTTTTCAAAATTTTGCGTTTTCGATGTACAGGAGCCTTTTAAAGATGTTAGCAAAAAAAATTGATGAAAAAAAATTTCAGCCAAAATCCTCTTATTATGAGGGCTCACATACCGATTTTTCAAAATTTTTTCAACTTTTGTAGATCACGGTTCTCCAGCTCAAATTGAAGGTTTTGGCATTAGAAACAACTTTTGTTTTGGACTTTTTCAAAATTTTGCGTTTTCGATGTACAGGAGCCTTTTAAAGATGTTAGCAAAAAAAATTGATGAAAAAAAATTTCAGCCAAAATCCTCTTATTATGAGGGCTCACATACCCATTTTTGAAAATTGAGTTAGATCACCGTTCTCCGTCTCAAATTGAAGGTTTTGGCATTAGAAACAACTTTTGTTTTGGACTTTTTCAAAATTTTGCGTTTTCGATGTACAGGAGCCTTTTAAAGATGTTAGCAAAAAAAATTGATGAAAAAAAATTTCAGCCAAAATCCTCTTATTATGAGGGCTCACATACCGATTTTTCAAAATTTTTTCAACTTTTGTAGATCACGGTTCTCCAGCTCAAATTGAAGGTTTTGGCATTAGAAACAACTTTTGTTTTGGACTTTTTCAAAATTTTGCGTTTTCGATGTACAGGAGCCTTTTAAAGATGTTAGCAAAAAAAATTGATGAAAAAAAATTTCAGCCAAAATCCTCTTATTATGAGGGCTCACATACCGATTTTTCAAAATTTTTTCAACTTTTGTAGATCACGGTTCTCCAGCTCAAATTGAAGGTTTTGGCATTAGAAACAACTTTTGTTTTGGACTTTTTCAAAATTTTGCGTTTTCGATGTACAGGAGCCTTTTAAAGATGTTAGCAAAAAAAATTGATGAAAAAAAATTTCAGCCAAAATCCTCTTATTATGAGGGCTCACATACCGATTTTTCAAAATTTTTTCAACTTTTGTAGATCACGGTTCTCCAGCTCAAATTGAAGGTTTTGGCATTAGAAACAACTTTTGTTTTGGACTTTTTCAAAATTTTGCGTTTTCGATGTACAGGAGCCTTTTAAAGATGTTAGCAAAAAAAATTGATGAAAAAAAATTTCAGCCAAAATCCTCTTATTATGAGGGCTCACATACCGATTTTTCAAAATTTTTTCAACTTTTGTAGATCACGGTTCTCCAGCTCAAATTGAAGGTTTTGGCATTAGAAACAACTTTTGTTTTGGACTTTTTCAAAATTTTGCGTTTTCGATGTACAGGAGCCTTTTAAAGATGTTAGCAAAAAAAATTGATGAAAAAAAATTTCAGCCAAAATCCTCTTATTATGAGGGCTCACATACCGATTTTTCAAAATTTTTTCAACTTTTGTAGATCACGGTTCTCCAGCTCAAATTGAAGGTTTTGGCATTAGAAACAACTTTTGTTTTGGACTTTTTCAAAATTTTGCGTTTTCGATGTACAGGAGCCTTTTAAAGATGTTAGCAAAAAAAATTGATGAAAAAAAATTTCAGCCAAAATCCTCTTATTATGAGGGCTCACATACCGATTTTTCAAAATTTTTTCAACTTTTGTATATCACGGTTCTCCAGCTCAAATTGAAGGTTTTGGCATTAGAAACAACTTTTGTTTTGGACTTTTTCAAAATTTTGCGTTTTCGATGTACAGGAGCCTTTTAAAGATGTTAGCAAAAAAAATTGATGAAAAAAAATTTCAGCCAAAATCCTCTTATTATGAGGGCTCACATACCGATTTTTCAAAATTTTTTCAACTTTTGTAGATCACGGTTCTCCAGCTCAAATTGAAGGTTTTGGCATTAGAAACAACTTTTGTTTTGGACTTTTTCAAAATTTTGCGTTTTCGATGTACAGGAGCCTTTTAAAGATGTTAGCAAAAAAAATTGATGAAAAAAAATTTCAGCCAAAATCCTCTTATTATGAGGGCTCACATACCGATTTTTCAACATTTTTTCAACTTTTGTAGATCACGGTTCTCCATCTCAAATTGAAGGTTTTGGCATTAGAAACAACTTTTGTTTTGGACTTTTTCAAAATTTTGCGTTTTCGATGTACAGGAGCCTTTTAAAGATGTTAGCAAAAAAAATTGATGAAAAAAAATTTCAGCCAAAATCCTCTTATTATGAGGGCTCACATACCGATTTTTCAAAATTTTTTCAACTTTTGTAGATCACGGTTCTCCAGCTCAAATTGAAGGTTTTGGCATTAGAAACAACTTTTGTTTTGGACTTTTTCAAAATTTTGCGTTTTCGATGTACAGGAGCCTTTTAAAGATGTTAGCAAAAAAAATTGATGAAAAAAAATTTCAGCCAAAATCCTCTTATTATGAGGGCTCACATACCGATTTTTCAAAATTTTTTCAACTTTTGTAGATCACGGTTCTCCGTCTCAAATTGAAGGTTTTGGCATTAGAAACAACTTTTGTTTTGGACTTTTTCAAAATTTTGCGTTTTCGATGTACAGGAGCCTTTTAAAGATGTTAGCAAAAAAATTGATGAAAAAAAATTTCAGCCAAAATCCTCTTATTATGAGGGCTCATGTACCCATTTTTGAAGATTGAGTTAGATCACGGTTCTCCGTCTCAAATTGAAGGTTTTGGCATTAGAAACAACTTTTGTTTTGGACTTTTTCAAAATTTTGCGTTTTCGATGTACAGGAGCCTTTTAAAGATGTTAGCAAAAAAAATTGATGAAAAAAAATTTCAGCCAAAATCCTCTTATTATGAGGGCTCAAATACCGATTTTTCAAAATTTTTTCAACTTTTGTAGATCACGGTTCTCCAGCTCAAATTGAAGGTTTTGGCATTAGAAACAACTTTTGTTTTGGACTTTTTCAAAATTTTGCGTTTTCGATGTACAGGAGCCTTTTAAAGATGTTAGCAAAAAAAATTGATGAAAAAAAATTTCAGCCAAAATCCTCTTATTATGAGGGCTCACATACCGATTTTTCAAAATTTTTTCAACTTTTGTAGATCACGGTTCTCCGTCTCAAATTGAAGGTTTTGGCATTAGAAACAACTTTTGTTTTGGACTTTTTCAAAATTTTGCGTTTTCGATGTACAGGAGCCTTTTAAAGATGTTAGCAAAAAAAATTGATGAAAAAAAATTTCAGCCAAAATCCTCTTATTATGAGGGCTCACATACCGATTTTTCAAAATTTTTTCAACTTTTGTAGATCACGGTTCTCCAGCTCAAATTGAAGGTTTTGGCATTAGAAACAACTTTTGTTTTGGACTTTTTCAAAATTTTGCGTTTTCGATGTACAGGAGCCTTTTAAAGATGTTAGCAAAAAAATTGATGAAAAAAAATTTCAGCCAAAATCCTCTTATTATGAGGGCTCATGTACCCATTTTTGAAAATTAAGTTAGATCACGGTTCTCCGTCTCAAATTGAAGGTTTTGGCATTAGAAACAACTTTTGTTTTGGACTTTTTCAAAATTTTGCGTTTTCGATGTACAGGAGCCTTTTAAAGATGTTAGCAAAAAAAATTGATGAAAAAAAATTTCAGCCAAAATCCTCTTATTATGAGGGCTCACATACCGATTTTTCAAAATTTTTTCAACTTTTGTAGATCACGGTTCTCCAGCTCAAATTGAAGGTTTTGGCATTAGAAACAACTTTTGTTTTGGACTTTTTCAAAATTTTGCGTTTTCGATGTACAGGAGCCATTTAAAGATGTTAGCAAAAAAAATTGATGAAAAAAAATTTCAGCCAAAATCTTCTTATTACGAGGGCTCACATACCGATTTTTCAAAATTAAGCTAGATCACGGTTCTCCGTCTCAAATTGAAGGTTTTGGCATTAGAAACAACTTTTGTTTTGGACTTTTTCAAAATTTTGCGTTTTCGATGTACAGGAGCCTTTTAAAGATGTTAGCAAAAAAAATTGATGAAAAAAAATTTCAGCCAAAATCCTCTTATTATGAGGGCTCCCATACCGATTTTTCAAAATTTTTTCTCCAGCTCAAATTGAAGGTTTTGGCATTAGATCACGGTTCTCCATGTACAGGAGCCATTTCAAATTGAAGGTTTTAACATTAGAAACAACTTTTGTTTTGGACTTT
This sequence comes from Culicoides brevitarsis, assembly GCF_036172545.1. Lineage (NCBI taxonomy): Eukaryota > Metazoa > Arthropoda > Insecta > Diptera > Ceratopogonidae > Culicoides > Culicoides brevitarsis. The sequence continues at coordinate 37,232,735 of NC_087085.1, read as the reverse complement.
TTCAAAATTTTGCGTTTTCGATGTACAGGAGCCTTTTAAAGATGTTAGCAAAAAAAATTGATCAAAAAAAATTTCAGCCAAAATCCTCTTATTATGAGGGCTCATGTACCGATTTTTCAAAATTTTTTCAACTTTTGTAGATCACGGTTCTCCAGCTCAAATTGAAGGTTTTGGCATTAGAAACAACTTTTGTTTTGGACTTTTTCAAAATTTTGCGTTTTCGATGTACAGGAGCCATTTAAAGATGTTAGCAAAAAAATTGATGAAAAAAAATTAAAGTCAAAATCCTCTTATTATGAGGGCTCACATACCGATTTTTCAAAATTGAGTTAGATCACGGTTCTCCGTCTCAAATTGAAGGTTTTGGCATTAGAAACAACTTTTGTTTTGGACTTTTTCAAAATTTTGCGTTTTCGATGTACAGGAGCCTTTTAAAGATGTTAGCAAAAAAAATTGATGAAAAAAAATTTCAGCCAAAATCCTCTTATTATGAGGGCTCATGTATACCGATTTTTCAATTTTTTTTCACTTTTGTAGATCACGGTTCTCCAGCTCAAATTGAAGGTTTTGGCATTAGAAACAACTTTTGTTTTGGACTTTTTCAAAATTTTGCGTTTTCGATGTACAGGAGCCATTTTAAGATGTTAGCAAAAAAAATTGATGAAAAAAAATTTCTGCCAAAATCCTCTTATTATGAGGGCTCACATACCGATTTTTGAAAATTGAGTTAGATCACGGTTCTCCGTCTCAAATTGAAGGTTTTGGCATTAGAAACAACTTTTGTTTTGGACTTTTTCAAAATTTTGCGTTTTCGATGTACAGGAGCCTTTTAAAGATGTTAGCAAAAAAAATTGATGAAAAAAAATTTCTGCCAAAATCCTCTTATTATGAGGGCTCACATATCGATTTTTCAAAATTTTTTCAACTTTTGTAGATCACGGTTCTCCAGCTCAAATTGAAGGTTTTGGCATTAGAAACAACTTTTGTTTTGGACTTTTTCAAAATTTTGCGTTTCCGATGTACAGGAGCCTTTTAAAGATGTTAGCAAAAAAAATTGATGAAAAAAAATTTCAGCCAAAATCCTCTTATTATGAGGGCTCACATACCGATTTTTCAAAATTTTTTCCTTGAGTAGATCACGGTTCTCCGTCTCAAATTGAAGGTTTTGGCATTAGAAACAACTTTTTTCGATGTATTTTAAAGATGTTAAAAAAAAAAATTGATCAAAAAAAATTTCAGCCAAAATTTTATTATGTTTTAATAAAAATTTTGCTTTTCAAAATTTTTTGGCAAAAAATTTTGCGTTTTCGATGTACAGGAGCCATTTAAAGATGTTAGCAAAAAAAAATTTAAGTCAAAATCCTCTTATTATGAGGGCTCACATACCAATTTTTCAAAATTAAGCTAGATCACGGTTCTCCATCTCAAATTGAAGGTTTTGGCATTAGAAACAACTTTTGTTTTGGACTTTTTCAAAATTTTGCGTTTTCGATGTACAGGAGCCTTTTAAAGATGTTAGCAAAAAAAATTGATCAAAAAAAATTTCAGCCAAAATCCTCTTATTATGAGGGCTCACGTACCGATTTTTAAAAATTTTTTCAGTGAACACACGGTTCTCCACACTCACAATTCGAGGTTTTACCGCATTTTTTCTTCAAAATGCGGTAAAAATCCGCATACAAAAAATATGATATTATTTATCATTAAAATTCTAAAAATAAACATTTAATAATATAGCGAAAAACCCCCTGAATTTACAATTGAGTAAACAAACGTACCTCTCTATACTTGTTAAAAACTTGTCAAGGGCAATATTTTTACCTATCAATCCATTACAAATAATACATTAAGAGGGATTTTACGAATCAAACGACCAATTTTTGAAAGTTGTGGCCCAAGCCATCTCAGATTCAAATTTAACTAATTTCATTCGATTCCCCATTTTGGCATTTTTAGCTCGAAACAACTTTTGTTTTGGAAAAATTTTGCGAAATTTCGATGTACAGGAGCCTTTTAAAGATGTTAGCAAAAAAAATTGATCAAAAAAAATTTTTCAGTTTTTCAAAATCCTTTATTATGAGGGCTCACATTCAATCGGTTTTTCGTAAAAACACTTCAATTTTCGAAATATTTCAATCCGAGAAATTTGAAGGTTTTGGCATTAGAAACAACTTTTGTATTATTTTTAATTTTTCAAAAGTACACTTTGCGTTTTCGAATACAGGAGCGTTTTTTCTTGAGATGTTAGCAAAACAAAAATTGAAAAAAAAACAGGAAATTTCTTAAAATTTTTCGGGGCACAGTCTCGACACAAAGCATAATACCGCATTTTTTCTTCGAAATGCGGTAAAAATATTTTTTTTGATTTCAAGTCTAATTAGAGCTTTAAAATTTTAAAAAATAAAAATCTAAATAATTTTTTTACCGCATACTAAATTTATTTAGAAAAAATATGATATTATTTATCCTTAAATCAATAAATATAAAATGAAATAGGAAAATTTCCAAGCCAAACTAAACTTTCCATTAAAAATCTAAAAATAAACATTTAATAATATAGCGAAAAACCTCCCAAATTTACAATTGAGTAAACAAACGTACCTCTCTATACTTGTTAAAAAACTGTCAAGGGCAATATTTTTACCTATCAATCCATTATAAATAATACATTAAAAAATGTTGAACATCATCATTATCAATAATAAGCAATATTTAATACCCCATCAAAAAATTACGCTCTTCATTACTCACACAAATTATTAATAACATGACATGACATTTTATTATTTGATGCAACCAAGCCCGATAACATTAAAAATGGAAATTTTCCGAAAACTTTCACTCCGCAAAAAAATTATTTTTTTTTCCAATCTTGAAAAGTTTCTCTTATATTTAACATTTAATAACAAAAGAAAACATTTTCCAAGAATTGATCTGATTCCCCGGAGCCCACTTGGATATTGATTGAACGTTCGTATTTATTTACCTAAAGTTCGATGGAAAATAAAAGCAATTATGAGATCTTTTGTTCTTGCTCTTTCTCTGCTTGCGTTTTAATACAAAATACCTAATAATCCTTTAAATAAATGTGCAACTCAAGTTCGTCGAATGGAAAAAGCAATAATCTTTCGTCTTTATGAAATTTATTGAGTACTTTTCTCTCATATTTCTTTGAATTCGCATTGAATTGAAAGCAGGAACTCTTTTTTTTGTGCGATCGATTTGTGGAGAAGAACTAAGAACAAAAAGGAAATAATAAATATATGGCCGATTAATGGAGAAAACTTATTGCTTCATTCTCCTCTTTTTTCCTCTCTCTTCGCTTTCACTAAAACAAAAGAGCAATATTTCACATTTTATTGATAGACTTTTTTTTTACTGCTTTGCTCTTTTGTTGATTGTTTGAACAAAAAATAAGAAAAACGAGGAAAACTAAAGGAGCAGCAGGTAATATTAATATTTGCTCTAGTTTTCGATTTATTTTCTTTTGTGCCTCTTATTGAATTGAATTGAACTTACCTCAATAATTCTGAAATGGAGACGCCTGGCAAAACACAAAATTTATAATTTTTATAAGTTTTCATGATTTTTTTATTATTCACTTCTTAATGTTTTTTTTTTATTTTTTATTTATAATTTTCACTTCAATTTTTCATTACTTTTCTGTTTGATTAATTGTATAATAATTATAATAATATTTTTTTTTAGGTAATGTAGGTTCTGGTTTGAACACAATTTATTATTTTTCTTTTATTTTAATTATCAATTTTTTTTTTAATTTTATAAAAAAAAACAAAAAAGTGAAAAATTTTAACAAAGAAAAAATATAATTTATTCCAGAGAGAAAAAAAAAATATTTAAAAGGACTAATAATTGGTAATTAATTAATTTAATTATTAAATTCTTTTTTTTATTTAATTAATTAATTTAATTTATTTTTTTTAATTAAACGAATGGTAAGTAAGTAAAATTTCTATCCGATTTTATTTTATTTTATTTTTCTATTTATTTTTATTATTAATTGTCAATTTATTCTTTTGAGTAAGCTAACTAAGGATTTTTATACATGAACGTTCGCTACATAATTTTATTTTAATTTTTTTTTAATTAATTAATTATATATGTTTTTTTTTAATTTAAGGTTATTGTGTTATTTATTCAGCTGAATATTTTTTTTCTTTTATAATATTTTACAAATGCGCTTAGTAAGAGCTTCACTACTCGTAAAACGTTTGTTTATTAATTTTAAAAGCAGATCAGAGAATAAGAAAATATTCTAACTAAATTTAACTGTACAATGAAAGTTTTTTTTTTAAATTTAGGTATTTAGATTAGAAAAAAGGATGACATGACATGACACGGAAAATACACAAAAATTTTATGACAAGCTCGATTTTTTTTAATTAAATATTTTTCACAAATTTTTAAAAAATTATTTTTTTTAATATAATTAAATAATTTTTTTTAAATATTAAAAAAAATTAAATTATTTTTTAAATATTTAAGGAAAATTTTAAAAAATTATTTTTTTAAAAATTTAAAAAAATTTTTTATTTTTTTAAATTTTTTTTTAAATATAAAAAAAGTTAAAAAATTATTTTTTTAAATATTTAAAGAAAATTTTTAAAAAATATTTTTTAAATATTTAAAGAAAATTTTAAAAAATTATTTTTAATTATTTATTTAAAAAAAAAATTTAAAATAATTTTTTTAATTATTTAAAAAAAATTAAATAATTATTTATTTTTAATATTTCATTAATTTAATTTTTCAATAAAATTTTTTAATAAAAATTTAGATAAAAATATTTTTCTTGAATCAATAAAGAAAACAATAAAATAACGCACAGATGCAATAAATTGCCATTTGATAAACTTTTCCATCATCAAAACGTGCTTTTAACGAGCTTGTCTTCCGAAACCAATAAATGAACAAAAATCACGTTCAAAACTTTTATTTTAATGATTTTTCTTTTTTGGTATTAAAATATTGGTTCCTGCACTATTTATTTTTTTTATCAACACTATGTCCAATACTTTTGTTTGTTTATTATCATAAAGTTCAAGATAAAGTCTTATATGATGATGTGTATGAATTGAATAGTTTTTTTATGTTTTTAAGATGAAATATTTTTTTTTAATTTTATTTTGGAGACGGGGATTATTTTTAATTTTTTAATTTTTATGGTAAATATTTAGACTTCTTATTCATAATTTGATTTCTAGTCACTTTTTTAATGCAATTTTTTTATTTTTTTTTTTAACAATTATTTTGCGACCTTCTATTTATTTTTTGGTTAATTTTTTGTTATTAATTGTAAGTTCTTAAAATTATTTTTTTTTTATTTATTTTTTTTCATGTTTATTAGTCATCATAAGGTTTTCTGTTATTTTGTCGACTTTTTATTTAAAAAATTAATACTTGATTTATTTTTTGCAGGAATTTGATTTTTTTTTTATTTTTTTAAAACCACCTTTATTTATTCACATTTCATCTAAAAAAACTTTTTTTTTTCACTATGACTATTGTTAATTTTTTATTTCTCATCTCTCTTATAAAAACATCAAATTTTTCACATCTCGTCAATAAAAATCCATTTTCCCTTACCTAAATATTTATTATTTTTATATGATGCCACACGTATTTTTTAATTATTTTTTTTTACAGTCTACTAAGCTTATTCACATCATTCACTTTTTTAATTTTTTTTTATTGTTTTATTTTTTTTTAGGTTTTGGATTTTTTTTTGCGATGACCTCACGTGCATTAAGTATTTTTTTTTTAATTTAAAACGTGTGAAGTTAAAAAAAAAAAAAAAAAAAAAATGAACGAGGACGCATCACGGGAGTCACAAACGAAACCGATTGGATTTTTTGTGGTTTTTCTCAAAACAGAAAAAAAATTCGAGCGAGAAACGAAAAAAAACTTACTTTTTCCTATGCATTAAACTACCACAATTATTCGTGACAGTGAACAAATTATCGTCATTGTAGTATTTTTTGCCATCATGATCGAAGCGATTTCGCGAATTGCCGCCAACGATGTCGCCGCGCACATTATTACTATGACTACTATTGCCGCTGCTACTGCCAGCGTGTGCAACGGAATGCTGATGTTGCAACTGATGTGATGGATGCTTCTTGACGCGATTCGACATGAGGGTGGCATAAACTTTTGTCGCGTTATTCGGGTGATGCTGCTGATGATGATGGCTGCTGTTGAAACGCTATAGCGATCCCGCCGGAAAACTCGTTGAGCTGTTGCTGTGTGCCAAGCTAAGCATGGACCCGGATAAACTGCCGTCTTCGTCGGGATACGTTTCTTTGGATGCTTCCGCCAATGCAAGGGCGCTAAAATGAAAAAAATTCATTAAAACCCGAAAAAAATATTTTTTTAAAGGAAATTCGTTACCTGAATCCCATTCGGGTTGATTCCTGATCAAATGCTTCTAAGAGTTTGTCATGCTTCTCTCTCAACAGTCTAATACGTTCAGTACGTTCGGCATTGAATTGGGTCAATTCCTGTTCCATCTGTGGAGAAAAATGATTTTTTTTCATTAAACTCGATTTTTTAAAGGGAAATTTAAGAAAAACTCACCTTGCTCTCTAACAATGCCCGACGAACACTAACTCGGTCCTCGAGTTCTTTGCGTTCTCTATCACGTTGCGCTTGCGCCTGCATGCGATTCTTGTTTTGATACGCTTCCAAAATTTCTAATTCATAGTTTAAGCGATCCTTGAGCTGATTGCACTCCATTTCCTGACTCTCGTCGAGTCGTAAGCTTTGCTTCTGCAACATGTCAGCGATGCTTTGTTCGTACTGTGGAAGAAAAAAATTTTTTTTTAATTAGAAATTGTTGAAAAATTATAAAATATTCAAAAAATATTATGTGAAAATTGCTTTTGCTAAATTAAAAAAAATATTGTTATATAAAAATTAAAAAAAAAATTAAAAAAAATTAAAAAAAAAAAAAAAAAAATTAAAAAAAAAAAAGATTAAAAAAAATTTAAAAAAAAATTAAAAAAAAATTTATGCAAATTTAAAAAAAAATTCTTTAGGCAAATTTTTGTTCGAAATTCACCAAAAAATTATTTTAAATGTCACTTTTGAGGAAAAATTTCTCAAAATCATTCTTTTTTGATAAAAATTGTTTTTTAATAATTTTTTTATTTAACAAAAGCAATTAAAATTATTTTGCGATATTTCCGTTCAAAAATCTAAAAAAGACATTTTTATTCAAAAATTAGAAAAAATTACTTTGAAATGAATAAAAAATAGTTTTTGGTAACAAATTTTCGTTATTCTTTATCAAATTTTTTTAAAAATTACTCAAAAAACGATAAATTATGATTTACATAAAAAAATTACTTTTGAGAAAATTTCGTTTTAATTAGTCAAAGAAAAGTCTCTTGAGAGAAATATTCTTTGAAATTTTGATTAAAATCGACTTGAAATTCAATAAAAATTGCTAAAAAAGGATTTTTGAGGAAAGTTTTTTATCAAAATTGCACAAAATTCAACCTTAAATTTGTTAAAAAATATTTTTGAAAAAAAAAATTTCTCATAAAATCCATTCTGAGACATTTTTATGTAAATTTAATTTTACAAAATGTTCTTTTGAGACAAATTTTCCATCAAAACTGGTTCAAAATGACTCAAAATCAACTAAAATTCAAATTTTTTTGATGAAAGTTTTAATTTTTGACACTCACTTGATCGCCCAGCAATGTCAACTTTCTGTGCTGCTCCTCCTTCAATTTTTTTATCACAGCTTTTTGTTCTTCTTTCGGTGTTGTCTGTAGAATTTGAGCTTTCAACGCTTTATACTGGCGCGTTTGTGTCTTGCATGTCTCACGAAACTGCTTTCTGATTAGAAGTTCTTTTTGCTACAAATAAAATTTCGTGAAAATTCGCCCAAAATCGAAAAAAAATTAAATTTACCTTTAAGCTTTTTGGTTGTTGCTTCAATTCTAGCGCATGTTTTCGCAAAAGTTCCTTTTCCGCACGCTCCATGTACTCGTTTTGATTACTCAATTCACTGTTGTGTTGCTTTGAAATCTATTTTAAAAGAAAAAAATTAATAAGATTTTTAAAAAAAATTGAAAATTTGACTTACTTGCTCCTCCCGCAGTGCATGAACGCTTTTCTGTTGCCCGTATTCCAGATCTTGCGTCTTTGCGTGATGTTTCAACAACATTGCGTGTGCCTGTTCGAGTTGCTGTTGTTTCTTACTCAACTCCTAAAAGCAGAAAAATTTGAATTTCAGATGAAAATCAAAAAAATGTCAGCAAAACTCACGTCTCTTAGTAACTGCGTCTCCAAATCGTGCAACGACATCATCTTTTTTCGACGGAATTTCCGCATTTCCAGCTCAATGTACTGCTTCTGGCACCGGAGAAGTCGTTGTTCCTCTTGGGCTTCCGCTAATTTGAGGTTTTCTTTCTGTGATCTACGATTTTTTTCAAATTTTTTAATAAAAACTCGATTTTTCATGAAATTTCAGGCACTTACTGTAACGTAGCATCGCGTTGTCGCTTCGGCGTCGACTCATCCATCGATAATTCGCGCTTCCATCGTTCCTTGTTGGCTTTGTATTCCTTCTTGCGATGCATATCGAACGCTTTTCGATCGCCTTCTTGCCGATTCGAGATTTCTTTGAACAATTTCTTTTCGGCAACGTTATTTTGCTTGACGCGACGATCGATTTCTTGCGCGTGTTTTACCTAAAAAGCGAAGAAAATTAGCAAATTTGATAGAAATTTAAAAATTTTTTAAAAATCTCACCGATAATTTTTCCAATTCCCTCGTGAAGTTGTGCAATAAGAGGTCGTACTCCTTATCTAACGCTGACTTGTGATTTTCCATCTCCAACTTGCACTTTTCTTCGAGTTTCACTAATGCTGCTTGGTGCTCGCGACGCATTCGCTTGTAACCGGACATTTGTTCGTGCATTTCCTACAAAGAAAAAATATTTTTTTGTTAATGAGTTGATATTTTAAAAATCTTTGACAATTTAAAATTTAACAAAAAAAATTTTTCTGAATTTTTTAAAATTATAAGTTCGTAAATCATGAAAAAATGACAACAAAAAAATTAAAACTGAAAAATAAGATTTTTTTAATGAAATTTTATTAAAAATCGTAAAAAATTAGGGAATTTATAAAAAAAAATCTCATATCAAAATAAATTACGATGAAAATTTTGCTAAAAATTACTTCAAATGTCAAAATTTTGACACTTCAAAAAATGACAGATGTCAAAAATTTAATAAAATTTTTAGCTTTAAGACATCTAAACCTTCTTTTGTGTAATTTTTTGTTAAAATAAAGGATTTGAATCTTTTAAATGCTCAAAAAATATAAAATTTATTAAAAATTTTGACAGCTGTCATATTTTCAAATGTCAAAATTTGCTTTAAAAAAAACTATTTAATTTTTACAAAATATGAAGCTTATTTTTTTACCATTTTCATTAAATAAAAAAAAAAAATAATTTTTCTTATATTTGACAAGAAAATATAAGGTTTAAAGAAAAATTTGACAGCTGTCATTTTATGAAATGTCAAATTAATGAAAATTTAAATGAATTTTAATTTTAAAAAAAATTATTTCATTTTTAGCCAAATTAATGAAATTTTTTATCTATTTTTTGTACTTAAAATTTTTAAAAATATAAATTTTTGAAAAATAATTGACAGCTGTCATCTGTCAAAACATCAAATTTACCAAAATTTACATAAATTTCAATTCAACATAAATTTTCATTTTTTCAGTCAAATTTATGAGAGTTTTATCTAATTTTTAAATCAAAAATATTCAGAAATATCAAATTCTATAAAATAAAATTTGACAGCTGTCAATTTTTAAAATGTCAAATTTATTAAAAATTAATTAAAATTAAATTTAAAAAAAAATGTTATTTAATTTTTAGCCAAATTTATGAAATTTTCATTTATTTTTTCTTAATAAAATTTTCAGAAGTATCAATTTCATTTAAAAAAATTGACAGCTGTCATCTGTCAAAATTATTTTTTTGCGTTTTTCAAATTTCAAAGTAATTTTTAGACAGGATTTAATACCTTTAATTAAAATTTTGACACTTTTCAATTTTTTAAAATTTTCTTCTTAGTTTTTCATAAAAAATATCTTTAAAATAACTCAAAATATGGAAAAATATCTAAAAAAAAATCTCACCTGCATGTGTTCCTTTTGCTGCTTCGTGACGATACTCGTGGTACGAATTGTCGCAAAATTATTCGGTCCATGCTCGGCAATTCCGTGCGCCATCGCCGCTTGCGACATGTGATTCGTTTGTTGCTGCGTAAGTTGCTGCTGTTGCTGCTGCATTCCTTGCAACGCCATCTGATTCGCATAAAGCGCATGTTGTTGACTCGCCTCCTGCCTCAGTTGATGTTGCATCATTTGTTGACTCGTGGATTGCGCTCCGCTGGAAGACGACAAATGCGGATAATTGTTAATGTGCGGCGGCAATGGAGGCGGCGCCCGATGTCTCGACGAATTCCGTGAAGCACCATGCATCGGCGCTCCCGTATGCGGATCGATATTGTGTTGAGGTAGGGAATTATTTGACGAACTACTGACGTGACTTGACGTTGCAACGCCCACACTTTGCATCGAGTGCTCTGACGTGATGCTGTTACTTTTGCTACTGTCGCCGCCAATTTGATCGTCTTGCACTTCGTCCTCGCCAACCGTGGATTCCGTTTCGCACGAGTCAATCATGAGAATTTTCTTCATTTTGCGGTAATTTAAGTTGTCGAGTTCGCGAACGGCGGCTTTTGTGCGCGCAATGAGGTCCATCAAGCAATTTGGCGAACGGGGACGCGACACGAAATAATTCGAAATGAGTTTGGCGGATGTTGGTCGATCGATGGGTGACTTTTTGAGACACAATTCGACAAAATCCCGAAATTCGTCGGACCATTCCTGCGCTTGTAGCATCGGAGCGTCGTTTTGGGCGATGTGATAAAGTGCCGACATGGCGTTCATGTTGAAATACGGCGGTTTTCTCTCAGCTAATTCGATGCACGTGATGCCCAAGGACCAAACATCGACTTTTCCGTCGTATTGCCCTTCATCCATGGCCAAGATAACTTCGGGCGCCATCCAATAAGGTGTTCCCACGAAACTATTTGCCGGGCATTTGATCGCCGCACTGCCAAAATCCGCCAATTTCACAACTCCTTGCTCCGTTAAAAGGATATTTCCCGCTTTGATGTCGCGATGAATGCGTCCCAAGCTGTGCAAATAAGCCAAACCGCGCAAACAACCATCGCAAATTGCCGCAATTTCATCCTCCCGTAATGGTCTCTTGTGCACTTCGATGATATCTGATGCCGAACCGACGCAATATTCCATTACGAGCCACGCCGTGTTCTCGTGCAAGTAACAACCCTTGTACTCGATCGTGTTCGGATGCTGCAATTGACGCAGGAAACGGATTTCCTTCAAAATATCTTGCCATTTTTCCAAACTTTGCTTGCCCACGTACGACATCTTCTTGATTGCCACAATTTCCCGGGTGAGATTGCATCGCGCATAGTACACGGCACCGAATGACCCGTGCCCGATTTCACGCAAATCCTCGAAAATCTTCTCCGGATCATGTTTGTTGAATAGCTCAGCTATTTCGGGATCCTTTAAACTGCCTGGACGAACAGTTGGCATCTTTTTTGCTTCGATTTTTTCCCTTTTTTTACGATTTTAAGCTGTTTAACAGCCAAAAAATATTTTTTTGTGAACAGAAGTTACTTCTGATTTTTTTTCTGCTTCTTCTTAAGATTTTTTTTTTTTTGCTTTTTGTCAATTCACCAGAATTGAAGTTGTTCAAAAAATAAACAAATTCCGATTCGTCTTTGTGCTTTTCGCTCGTTCTGTCGTCTCGCTTTCTCTGAAACAGTTTCACGAAACACTTATGTTTGCACCATTTTTATTCGTTGTCTCTCTAAACGTCTGTCTGTGTCGAAAAATCTGATCTGAAATTAAAAAAAAAAATATTTTAGTTAAATTTTTTTTAATAATTTTTTTTTTTAATTTTATAAAAATATGAAATTCGTAGTTGACTTGATAAATTTTTAATAGTTGGCTGTAAAAAAATAATTTTTAAAGTTTTTAAAGTTTAAAAGAGCTTTTAAAGTGTCGATTTTAATGATGAATATAAGAAAAAATTTCGTTTTTGGCAATTTTGAAATATTTTTCACGCGGTTTTATATTTTTAAATTTCAAATTTTTAATATTTTATTTCATTGTTGTTAGTTTCAGAGCAATTTTTAATTATTTTTGTGATTTTTTTCATTTAAGAATCAATTTTTAAAAAAAAACCTTAAAGAAAAATTAAATTTTAAAATTTTTCTTCATCGTTTTTAGTCATTTAACGGAGAACTTCATGCATGTTTTTACTCTTAAGATCTTAATTAATTTTTTTACTTTTAAGATCTTAAATTTTTTGCTATTTTTGTCAAAATTTTAAATAAAAAATTTATTTAAAAAATTAAAACTCTTGAAAAATCTTCCATTTTATATTCTTCTAATAGAAATTCTTGTCGGATTTTAGAAAAAAAATTTTTTTTGTCATACAACTTATAAAGTTATCAATTTTTAAGAGATAATTTTCACTGAGTTTAAATTTTTGAAATTGAAAAAAAATTTTCTTTATGTGTTTTGAAAAATTTTTGTCAAAAAAAGCAATAAAATTATCGACTTTTATAATTTTTCTTTTCGAAAAAAAAATTTTTTTTTAATTTTAAAAAAAAATTAAAATTTTCAAAATTAAAAAAAAAATTTTTTTTCAAAATTAGAAAAAATCTTTCTATTGTTGTCTTTTTCAGTTATTTTTAAAATAATTTTTTAAGAAATAATTCTCTTGAGAGAAATTTTTTTATACTTTTGTATCATTTTTGATTAAAAATTATTAAAAGTCATCAGATTTTTAATCCTTTTTGTACAAAACATGCCTTGAAATTATCAAATTTGACACAATTTTTCACTAAAATTAATTGAATTATTGAAATTTCATCGTAAATCCTTGAAATTTTATAAGAAAAGACCTTTTTAGCATTAAAACTTTTTAAAAGTCTTCGATTTCATCACAAGTTTTTAAGATTTTCAAAGTTTTTAAAAAGTTTGAGCTCTGATTCACTAAATAGTTGAATTTCATCACTTTTGTAAGACATTTCTTATGGTTGAATCATTTTTCTCTGAAAACTTTCAAATAATTTTCATTTTTTTTAATCATTTTTTCACAAATTTCTCCTCTTTCGCAAGAAAATTTTCTTTAAGAGACTCTTTTCACTTGAAATTTTCTTGAAAAACATTCATTTTCTTCAATTTTTCTTCGTTTTTCATCCAAAACCGACGAATTTTTGGCTTCTTATCATTTTTATCACTCCCTTTCCTTCATTGCATGCCGGTTGACCTTCAACATAATTCGTTGCCGTCAAAAAAATCTCGATATTGGCACAACATATGTCACTTTTTCTTCCATTTTCTGTTTTCTGCTTGCCCGATCCACTTGTTTACGTTACGAATTAAAAATAAATAAATAAAAAATCCTGTAATAATTTCGCAACGCTGTCCAACGACGACGTAACAAGAGAAAAAAAATCATAATCACTGCCGACAACAATAACAAGCGACGAGAAAGGACCCCACCCTTAATAACTACTGATGTTCTTTTTCCGTTTTTTGCTCGTGTTGTTGTTGTTGCCGACAAAATTTCTCATTTTTTCTGCACTTTTTCTGCCAAGAAAATTCATCGCTCGCAATGTCTGCTCGATGTCTGTACGTTGCTGGCGCATTGTTGTTGCTGTCTGTCTTCCTTCGATGCCATTCGCGAACGCGACAAAGGAAAATTTCTTCGATTTTCGCATTTTTCCGTCACTTGACGCGGATAATTGGATTAAAATCGGAAATTTTCCTTGTTTGTTTGGGACCGTGACATGCATGTTGCTCGTTTTCGTGAATTTCATGATTTTTTCACACACACATCTTCACTTTTTCTCTCTCTTGTTGTATTTAGGTAAAAGTTTTTTCGTCATGCCAATTCCTCGGAAGTGATTTTCCCGTCGTTGAATCTGAAAATTTCCACAAAACTCCGTTTTTTCACGTTCAAACCTTCTTTTTGGGTCTTCCTCTCTTGTTCAAAGCAACAACAAATCGCCTTTGCCACAGACGTCTCGTCGAAATTTTCATTTATCGAAAAAAATCACGCCCTTACCCTTCGTCGCGGTGCTCAAAATGCCCCAAAATTACCCCAAATCGAGGCATGAGCGAGCCCAGTTGCTCGTTCAAGACCTCAAACGGCGATTTCGCTGCCCAAAAATGGGAAATTTTGATTTTTCTCGTAGTTTTTCGGGCAAAAATTTTTTGTGTGTGAATCAATTGTGCTCAGTTCGATGTGTAGAGTTGCTACATGGAGTGCACAAAAATCGATTTGCAGCCAGAAATCAAGTCAACTGCGAATTTCGCGAGATGCACGATGATGTCTTGCGTATTTTGCGCGATATTCACCTTTGTTCACATTATCACTCGTTAGTTTATCAACTTTTCGACATTTTTGCACTGCAGACCAGCCATTATTATGTGCTGAGACGATCGACTGTGATAATTGCACATTTCGGTATGGCTCGTGAATTAGCAAAAGGGATTTTGTTGTTTTTGTACGCCTCGAGAGATTTGAGTTTTTTGCGTAGTGATGTCAAAAATTTTAATTTTGAGGATTTGAATACTTATTTCGAAAGCGGAGGGGGTTTTTCGAAATTGGGAGGAAGGAAATTTTGAAATTATTTTCTGAAATAAAAAAAAATAATTTTGATCGTTTATTTAAATTTTTGATATGTTTAAACGATACTTTTATTCCAATTTATTAATTTGAAAATGAATTTAGAACATTTTAAATTAAAAATTTAGTGAAAAAAAAGTAAAAAAAATTAGAAACCAATCGAACCATGATTTTTTTTAAATTTTTTAAAACTAAAAAAATTAAAATTTTACAAATTTTCTTAAAGTTGCTCCAAATCAAAAAGTTTTGTTTGAAATTTTGAAAAAATGTAACAATTTATTTTCTAAATTCTTTTTTTTTTTTTGTTACGTTTTAATAAATTAATATTACAAAAAATTTAAATTTATCTACAAAAATTATATAAAAATATAAATTTTATAAAAAATTTGAAAACTAAAAATATTCATGAAAAAAATTTCTTCGAAAAAAAAATGTTTTTTTATAATCTACTTTACTATTACTTTAAAACTTACATGAAAAAACGAGAGAAATATAGTTTGACCTATTCATGATAGATTTCCATTATACTATTTTAAAAAATAATTTAAAAATACCAAAAGTCGAAAATTTCCTTAAAATCAAAGAATTCGGAAATGAATTTGAAGACATTTTTTATTAATTAATTAATTAAGTAATTACTTTTTTATTCGAATTTTTTTTAATTTCTATTGTTATTTTTTAAATAATTTAATGATAATTAAATAAATAATTTTAAATAATTAAAGATTAATTTTTTTTTCGTAAAAATATTTAAAAATTTCGACCTTTTGAAAATTTTCGAAAATTCGTATTTCTTTAAATTTTCGAAAATACGAATTTTCGAATTCTCATCAAGTAAATTTTTGAAACATTTTTAAGCATTTAAGTCAAAAGGGCAAGATATTTCATTGAATTAAAGCAAATAAATAGGCATATGTGAGCTAAAATCAGTTTTATTACTCTGCCAATAATCATAAAATTATTTTCAAATGTGAAATCTCAATTCATTGATTGTTTCATTTGAATCCTTGTCCCGGTTGTTGTCCAAACAAACCCCCGCCTTGCTTGCTTGCTGCCCTACTTGGAGCAAATCCGAGCATTTTTTGGATATTTTGACGGATTGACATTGTGCAAAGGATGTACAAAAATATAAATGAGCATTCGGTGTAATCCTCGCCAGCCAAATTTCTGTGACTCAGTCCTTGGATGAATGAAAGAGGAATAAACGGAAGTTTGGCAACAACACGACCATCGAAAATGCTGTTAAACATCGATAGGAGAGCCGTAAAGGCAAAACCCGTGGCAAACATCGACTTCATTTTCACAAGTGACAAATCGCGATTGTTGTTCTTGAGACGTTCTTCATCTCGTTCGATTTTCTTCTTTTGTTGTTTATCCAAAGTGTCGCCATGAGTCTCCTTGCGTTTTTCTAGTTTCTTACTTTGACGCTCAACCTCCGTTTTTATCTTTTGATATTTTTCAGTGCGATAAACCATTAGCCAAGTCAGACCTATTAACACAAAAAAAATATATAAATTTAGGTTGAAATGTCAAGGATGAAATTTTTATTTGTTAACCTTCTCCCAAAAATGCCGTACAAACGGAGATAAAAACGATTAGCAGAGTATCTGACCACATAATTTATAAATTAATTGAAAATAAATTAAAGGAATTAAATTTTCAATTGGAAAAATTGCCTTCTGTCACTCGGCACGGTATCAGTAGTGATGTCAAAAATGAATATTTGTCAAAAATTTGATATTACTGCGGGAAAATTAAAATTTTAATCTAAACTTCAAAATCAAAGATTTTTTAGCAGTTTTGAGTTATAAAATGATTAAAAATGATAAATTAGAGCCCTCTGACAAATTTTTATCCAAAATCAAAAAATGACACAGTTTTTGATTTAGTTTTGCAATTTTCAAAACAAAACTATTCAAAGGAAAAATTTTTTTTCAGTTTTTTTTTGGCAGTTTTGAGTTATAAAATGATTAAAAATGATAAATTAGAGCCCTCTGACAAATTTTTATCCATTTGGAGCAAGATTTGACAAAAATTGCTTTGACACAGTTTTTGACATAGTTTTTGACAAAACAAAACTATGTTTTTTTCAGCCTTGATTTAGTTTTCAAAAATGATAAATTAGAGCAAAACTATGTCAAAGAAAAAAAATTTTTTCAGTTTCAATTTTTTGGCAGTTTTGAGTTATAAAATGATTAAAAATGATAAATTAGAGCCCTCTGACAAATTTTTATCCATTTGGAGCAAGATTTGACAAAAATGGCTTTGACACAGTTTTTGACATAGTTTTTGACACAGTTTTTTGCCTTGATTTAGTTTTCAAATCAAAACTATGTCAAAGAAAAAAATTTTTTTTCAGTTTCAATTTTTTGGCAGTTTTGAGTTATAAAATGATTAAAAATGATAAATTAGAGCCCTCTGACAAATTTTTATCCATTTGGAGCAAGATTTGACAAAAATGGCTTTGACACAGTTTTTGACATAGTTTTTGACACAGTTTTTTGCCTTGATTTAGTTTTCAAATCAAAACTATGTCAAAGAAAAAATTTTTTTTCAGTTTCAATTTTTTGGCAGTTTTGAGTTATAAAATGATTAAAAATGATAAATTAGAGCCCTCTGACAAATTTTTATCCATTTGGAGCAAGATTTGACAAAAATGCTTTGACACAGTTTTAGACATAGTTTTTGACACAGTTTTTTGCCTTGATTTAGTTTTCAAATCAAAACTATGTCAAAAAAAAAATTTTTTTTTTCAGTTTCAATTTTTTGGCAGTTTTGAGTTATAAAATAATTAAAAATGATAAATTAGAGCCCTCTGACAAATTTTTATCCATTTTTTTTTCAGTTTCAATTTTTTAGCATTTTTAGCAAATTTTTATCCATTTGGAGCAAGATTTGACAAAAAATGCTTTGACACAGTTTTTGACATAGTTTTTGACACAGTTTTTTGCCTTGATTTAGTTTTCAAAACAAAACTATGTCAAAGAAAAAATTTTTTTCAGTTTCAATTTTTTTGCAGTTTTGAGTTATAAAATGATTAAAAATGATAAATTAGAGCCCTCTGACAAATTTTTATCCATTTGGAGCAAGATTTGACAAAAATGGCTTCGACACAGTTTTTGACATAGTTTTTGACACAGTTTTTTGCCTTGATTTAGTTTTCAAATCAAAACTATGTCAAAGAAAAAAATTTTTTTCAGTTTCAATTTTTTGGCAGTTTTGAGTTATAAAATGATTAAAAATGATAAATTAGAGCCCTCTGACAAATTTTTATCCATTTGGAGCAAGATTTGACAAAAATAGCTTTGATGGAGTTCTAAATTTTTCATTATTTCAAATTCTTTAAAATTTATCGAAAATTATAATTTCCCGCACTTGCTTTTTGAGGCGTAACAAAACGTGAAACAGCGACAATTCGACGAAACCAGGCAAAAAGCTTGGAACCGCGTACACTAAAATCCAAAAATTCTCTGAAAATAGTTTCTCGTGACACCTTAAAACGTTGCAAATCGATAGTTAAGCACCCGGAGACGTAAGTGATCATGTTATTTGCGCGTGAAATCGTCGAAATTCACAAATTTTCTCTCTCATCTCATCCCCCATGGCAGGAAAATCACAACAACAAACGTTTTGGTTGAATTTCGAGCGAAAATGTCGCCTGGCGTGGATTGGAATGGCGAGTTTGACCGAAATGGGCGTCAAGAGTTCCTGAAACACGTGAAGCAATTGCTGCGAGACGACGCGCATTTCCTCTACGACAAATCGGATCAGCGGGAAGGCGGCGTTTCGCGATGCATCTATCAATTGGTGTCGGCTTGCACGAAGCGTCAGATAAAATTGGATGCCGCCTTGAACATTCTCACAGAGCTGGCGTACTTGAATCACGACATGCCGAGCGTAATTCTCGATGTTTTTGGGATTTTGGATGCTGAAACGTCACTCCAAACGGATACCGACGAGAGACATTTGTTCTGCCAGATCGTGAAGGAAGCGGAAAATGTCTTGAGCGAAAATTTGCTGAAAGAGCGCATGGAGATCGATACTTTGCAAGATGTGGGCACCGTGAAAAATCGTCAATTCTATACGCGCTTCATCAAGGTCAAGACAAAATTGTATTACAAACAGCGCCGTTTCAACTTGTTCCGCGAGGAGAGCGAAGGCTATGCCAAACTCATCACAGAGCTGAATCAGGAAGCAAACGAGCAATTTACGGTCCAAAATGCCTTGGAAATCATCAAATCTCTCATCGGCTGTTTCAATTTAGACCCAAATCGCGTCCTCGACATCATCATTGAATCTTTCGAGATGCACCCGAACAACTACAAACTCTTCACGCCCCTTTTGCAGAACTACGTGAACGACGGAAACACCGTTTGCGAGGTCCTCGGATACAAATATCGCCATTTTTCCGATTCCAAGACGCCTGATTCGCTTTTCAAGGTCACCGCATTGCTCCTACAGCACGGCGTCTTCGAGTTAGACTCGATTTACTCCTGGCTTGGGCCCGATGACGCCAAATTATCGACAGAATGGAAGCAGGAAATGACCGAGGCGAAAGAATACGTGCGAAAATTGAACATTGTGTCGATTAACAAGGAAAAAGAAGCTGAACCGGATGAGGAAAAGTTCACAAATACCGATAAATACGCGCAAAATCAAAAATGGCGCTTGTGTGAAGCCCTTTTGGACATTGGTGACTACGAAAATGCCTTGAAATTGATGAAAAAGCTGCCGGATCACTCGGTTATGGTCAATGAGCCCATCGCTAAAGCACTTGCGAAGCTAATTAACATCGTAATTGAGCCAATTTACCGTTTAAAGTGCTCCATCGTGCCGAATGTGCAAAGTAGACGTGCGCCAGGCGATCATTTAATCCAATTGCCACTCGTGACGTCAGTTTCCAAGTTAAAACAACACGCATTCCCGATGTTTATCGCCCTTGGACCATCATTACACTACGATCCGATCCTCTTGCACAAGTTAATTCGCTTGATGACCGTCATTTTGAACGACATGAATGTCGATAGCAGTGTGGGACCTCCTTTTAGCGATGCCGAGAACGAATCTTTGTACTATGACATCCTCACGCTACTTGATGTCGCTGTTTTGCCCGCGCTTTCGTACATGGACTGCAATTGTTGTCTCGCCGAGGAGATTTGGGACGTCGTAAAATTATTTCCCTACCAATTTCGGTACAGCTTATATGGGCGCTGGAAGAACGACACGTTCCAAATTCACCCGAAACTCATCCGGAGACGCGGTTTGGCGCAAAAACAAATAAAAGCCATCATGAAACGCGTTTCCAAGGAAAATGTGAAGCCCGTGGCGCGTCAAATTGGAAAATTATCACATTGCTCTCCCGGATTTTTGTTCGAATATATTTTGTTGCAGATCCAAATTTATGACAATTTAATAGGGCCCGTTGTGGATTCCTTAAAATACCTGTCGTCGCTCAGTTTTGACGTCCTCGGATACTGTTTGACTGAAACTTTGGCGCAGGCGGATCGTGCAAGGCTTGAAAATGATGGGACAAGTCTCTCGTTGTGGCTTCAGAGTTTGGCGAGTTTTTGCGGAGCGATTTTCAAAAAGTACAATATCGAGCTTAATGGACTCTTGCAGTACGTGGCGAACCAGTTGAAAGGGCAAAAATCCCTGGATTTGCTCATTTTGAAGGAAATTGTGCAAAAAATGACCGGGATTGAAGCGGCAGAGGAAATGACAGTTGATCAAGTTCGAGCCATGTGCGGAGGCGAAATTTTACGTGGAGAAGCCGGGTACTTTGCGCAAGTGCGGAATACGAAAAAATCATCGCAGCGACTCAAAGATGCGTTAGCAAGTAATGACCTCGCCGTTGCCCTGGCCTTGTTGATTGCGCAACAGAAACACTGCGTAATTTATCGCGAAACGACCCACAGTCACTTGAAGCTCGTCGGGAAGCTTTATGATCAGTGTCAAGATACGCTCGTGCAATTTGGGACATTTTTGGGGTCAAATTACTCCGTGGAAGAGTATATCGAACGTTTGCCGTCGATTCATGCGATGCTCCAAGAATATCACATCCATGCCGATGTCGCCTTTTTCCTCGCGAGACCCATGTTTGCCCATGCCATCAACCAAAAATACGATCAGCTGCGGAAAAGTGACCCAAATGCGAAAAAACTCACCACGGCGCAAAAATTATCGAAATATTTGGAAGCAACGCAGGCAGTTATGGCACCTGTTGTTGCCTCAGTGCATCCATTGCACACGCCAAAAGTGTGGGAAGACATCAGTCCGCAATTTTTGTGCACTTTTTGGTCTCTCAGCATGTACGATTTGCAAGTCCCGGGCGATGCGTACACCAAAGAGATCCAAAAACTCAAGTTACAGTCACTTGCGATCATGGACAACAAAGATTCGAATGCCTCGAAGAACAAAAAGGAGCAGGAACGGTTCATCGCTCTCATGGAAAAGCTCTCGGACGAGCGAAAGAAGCAACAAGAACACGTCGACAAGATCTTGCATCGCTTAAATCACGAAAAAGACACTTGGTTTCCGTCGCGGTCCTTTAAATCCGCCAAAAATGAGACAATAACGCAATTTTTGCAACTTTGTCTCTTTCCGCGATGCAGTTTTACGGCTCTCGATGCGCTTTATTGCGCCAAATTCGTGCAAATTATCCACAGTTTGAAGACAACGAATTTTTCGACGTTACTTTGTTACGACAGAATTTTTTGCGACATCACTTTTAGCGTGACTTCGTGCACGGAGAACGAAGCAACGCGTTACGGGAGATTCCTCTGTGCGATGCTCGAAACAATTATGCGATGGCACATGGATGAGGCGACGTTCAATAAGGAATGTTCGTTGTATCCGGGTTTTGTGACGAAATTTCGAGTTAGTAATCAGTTTTCGGAGGCGAATGATCACGTGGGCTACGAGAATTATCGACATGTGTGTCATAAGTGGCATTATAAGATAACAAAGTCGTTAGTTTTTTGTCTGGATTCGAAGGATTACATGCAGATAAGGAATTCGTTGATTATTTTGATGAAAATTTTGCCACATTTTCCCGTTTTGAGTAAATTATCACAAATTATTGAGAAGAAAGTGGAGAAGGTGAGTTTGAATTTTGTTGAAAAAAATATTTTTTATAGTTTTACAATTTGAAAATTTAGGAAAAAAATTAGAAATTGACTTAAAATGAATTTTAAATTAATTTTTTTTATTTTATTTTTAATTAATTTATTTAATTAATTATTTTAATTTAATTTATTTTTAATTAATTAATTTTTTTTATTATTTTTTTTTATTATTTTTTTTTTTATTTATTTTTATCGTTAATATTAATTTTTAATTAATTAATTTAATTTATTTCATTAATTTATATTTTATTTTAAAGTTTTAAAATAATTTTGAATTTTTTTTTTTCGAAAATTTCAAGATTTTTTTAAAATTCTTGCAATATTTATAAATATTTTTTTGCAGAATCATAAAATCAATCAGAAATATTTTACTTATTTTACTTATTAAATTTCATGACCGTTTTAATTTTTTTTTCGAGAAACGGTCAAGCAAAAAAAAAATTTTTTTATTTCTTTAAAAATCAAGGAGATTTTGATGGAAATCATCTTTGGAATGAATATTTATTCAATTTTAGCTTTGAAATGCATCATTTTTTTATTTCATTTTATTTTTAATTTTGTTTTTGTTAAAAAGGGAAATGGGAAAAAAAATCTAAAATATTTTTTTCAAAAATTTAAAACTTTATATAAATTATTTGTTAATTGACATTCGACAACTTAAAATAATTTTTAATTAAATATAAAGATCTTTTAAAAAATTTTTTTTAATATTTTCAGAAAATTTTTTTAAAAAGTAAAATTTATGTTTACGTTTTTTAAGATATTTCAACAAAAGAAAATTAATTTTTTAAATTTTTCGATAATTAATATTTTATTTATTTTTTAATATTAAAAAAAATTTTAAACATAAAAAAAAAAAAAAAATTGAAATTGTTTAAATAATTTTTTTAAAAAATTAAATAAAATAGTTAAATGAAAAACAATTAGGATAAAATAATTAAATTTGGAAAACTAAATTTTCTTATGAAATTTTCGATAAAACAAAAAATAGTTCAAAATTAAAAAAAAATAAAAAACTTTTAAATAACAAATTCGGTTTAAATTTTATTTAATTTTTTTTTTATTTTTTTTTTCAGGTTCGTGAAGAAGAAAAGAACAAACGACAAGATTTATTCATCCTTGCCTCAAGCTACATTGGACAACTCAAAGCGAAATCCAGCCAAATGATGCGCGAAAGTGATTTCCATCAAGTTGCCGAGAAACCACAAGCTCAAAAAACCGCCGAAGAAACCGCCGCAAAAGTGTCTGAACAAAAATCCGCTCCGCTTGTCGTGAAAAAAGAGGAACCGCAACCCACGCCAGTCCCCTTAAAAGAATCAAAATCCTCTGAGAAAAAAATCATCCGCATTTCCAAGCCGCAAGAAGCCACACCCGACGTCGTTGTCATCGAACCGCATCGCGAACGCGACAAAGAATCGCGTCACGATCGCGACGAAGCAAGTTCGCGCGAAGCCAGTGTCGCGAGCAACGTTAGCGCCAAACATTCGAGCAAAGATCTAAAACGCGCGGAAAAAGCGCGCGAAAAGGAACGCGAAGACGAGTTACGGAAACGCGACAAGGAACGCAGAAAAAATAAACGAGCAACGAGTCCGTCGAATTACGACTCGAACTACTATCGCAACGATCCGGATGTCGCCATTTACGAAGAACGCACGGAACGCGGCCGAGATCGCGAACGAAACAACGATAATCGGCAAGAACGCGACTTGAGCAGCGTCAGTAATTCCAGTCAAGGCTCGATCCCACCGAGAGCACGCAGCATGGAGCCGCCCGAGCAAATTCCGGAGCTTCGTGAATCGAAGAGACGCAAAATCGAGGTTGTGAGTTCGAAGAAGGGCAGTTTGTCGCAAGGCAGTGTGATACAAATCCCGTCGTCGGAGGGCAATGGCAAGCGCGAAAAGTCCGCAAAAACCGCAAAGAGAGACAAGTCTGACGAGGCGAAGGAGTTGCGACGCGAAAAGAAACGTTCGCGCAAAGACGACGAAGTTGTGGTGGTCGAGAAACGTTCACGGAACAAAAATGACGACGAGAAGCAGCACAAAAATGGCGCCGAAAGCCCGTCGAGAGGAAGCAAACATCGGTATGAGACACGAGAAATGTCGCCGGATGATCGTTACGAACACGAGACACGCAGCGAGAAGACCTACAAGAGCAGAACTCGATCCGGATATTAAATTGCCATACCTCAAAAGAGACGAGAGTTCTCGCAAATTTATCATTTTTCTACGAGAAAATCCGTGAAAATAAATAAAATTAGATTTCTACTCTTAAAACGATAATTTTTAGTCGTTCTTTATCTTTAACTTTAGTTCGTATCATTTACAAAAAAAAAAATTAAAAAAATAACAAAAATGTTAGAAATAAAGAAGAAATATAACTTTGACATACAAATTTAATTGATGTATGAAATACAAAAAAAATAGACTTTTATTCTAAATTTCTTAAAAAGGGGTTCAGGTAAGCTGTTCACTTAATTTTTATACGACAACCCAAAATTTTTATGCCTAAGCATTTCATCGCATTTAAAAAATTTTGTTTAATTTTCAATATTGTCTATTTTCAACCCATATTTGATGGATTTCAAAGCTAAAATTGAAAAAATATCCATTCTAAAGATGATTTCTGTTCATATTGGGTCGATATTTGACGTAACAAAAAAATCAGCGTTTTGAAGTAAAGATGATTTCTGTTCATTTTGGGTCGATAATTTTTGACGCTGAATTTTTAACAAAAAAATCAGCGTTTTTTAAGTTCAAACGCTTTTACATAAATTTAACAAGCCACTTTTCGATCAGTTTTAAGCCTAAAATTGAATAAATATCCATTCTAAAGATGATTTCTGTTCATATTGGGTCGATATTTGACGTAACAAAAAAATCAGCGTTTTGAAGTTCAAACGCTGATAAATTTAACAAGCCACTTTTCGATCAGTTTTAAGCCTAAAATTGAATAAATATCCATTCTAAAGATGATTTCTGTTCATTTTGGGTCGATATTTGACGTAACAAAAAAATCAGCGTTTTGAAGTTCAAACGCTGATAAATTTAACAAGCCACTTTTCGATCAGTTTTAAGCCTAAAATTGAATAAATATCCATTCTAAAGTTCATTTCTGTTCATTTTGGGTCGATATTTGACGTAACAAAAAAATCAGCGTTTTGAAGTTCAAACGCTGATAAATTTAACAAGCCACTTTTCGATCAGTTTTAAGCCTTAAAATTTGGAGCGGCCTGAAAAAGAATATTTAAAACATTTTTTTATATTGTTTCAGCCTTTTTTTATTTTTCCAAGTTTTGAGGTTATGTCATAGAGATTGAGGTTATCTAACATTTTTTTGACAAATTTTTACAAAAACTGTCAGATTTTGAAAACTTTTTCACTGAAATTATCTGAAAATACATCAAATTAGTTTATATATCTTAAAATTTTATTAATTTAAAAAATTATAAAATATTTTTATTGAATTTGATCTTCAGATCTGTGATCTTTTCCCAATTTCATTTTTTTCTTACTCCTCAATAAAACAATCCAAAAAACTATTTTTATTCACCAATTTCGTCGTCGCAATCACAAATTCCACATTATTATCTTCTTGCGAAGCGATAAATCTCAATGCTGCTACTTCCGCCGACGTGCATCCCCCCAGGAAAAATATCAAAACGACCCTATTCGTGTCTGAAATCGACGAAACTTCACTCGTCATGGAACCTCGTCGTGCTCCCGACAATCCAACCGCAAAATTATTGTCTTCAAACGATGGTCCCGGAATTTCATTCAAAATATCTCGCATTCCCTGCCATCCTGCGGGTTTCAAAATATTTTCCACGATCCTTATGGACAACGGGGCGTAAAGTAAATGCACGTAACTGATGTCTTTCGGTCGAATTTCGTCGCTGTCTTCGACAGTGAGTTTCAAAGTCTTCCGCAGAACCGCATACGAACGCGATCCCGACTGAATTTTCAATAATCCAGCTCGTTCGAGATTGCCCAAGGTCAAAAGTGTCTCAATGCCGTACGTTTGAACAATTTCTCTCTTGTAATAGTCCAAAACTTTTTGCTTCAATCCCGATCCCGCGATGCATTGAATGCAAATAAGTCTGAGGACTGTTCTCAGTGGCGCCTTTTTCGCGATCAAATCTTCGATAAAATTACTCACTTTATCGACATCCGTGCACAGCATGAAATCCTGTTCGCAATTTAATTCGTCGAAAAATTCGGGCGTCGAAGTTTTTTCTTTGATCATTTCCGCAATTGCTGTGTGGATTGCCAGCGAATTTTTTTGCGCCAACACTTCCGGCAGTTGTTCGACGAATTTTTTCATTTCCTGAACACTTTTTTCGGCATGTCGTTCCTCCAGCTGGGCAGCGATGCGTTTCGCACTGTTCGAAAGTTGCGTGCCGACAGCGTTAAAATTCTTATCTCGAATTTCCGCGTAAAGTTTCTCGCCGGAATTCAAAATTATCGGTTTTCGGTCGGCAGTTTGGACTGCGGGAATGTTATTTTCTTCCTGTTTTGCGAATTTATCTGCCGGAAAGTACGCCGTCGTGTTGTTAATGCCAAATAACTCGTCAATTAAGCCTTCGTAGGTGAGCTGCGTGGCAAGAACTGACATCAAATCGATGCTACGGTCGATAATGATGAGTTGATCGATCGATCCCTTTTCGCTGCTGATGAACGACGAATCGATACTCAACGTTTTCGTGAGTTCCCACAAATTTTGGGCGTATTTTCCCTTGCCGTAGATTTTCGGAATGCGTCCGTAGAGTTTTTGGAGTGTCACGAGTCCCAACGCTGACTGATGAAGACACGTCAAATCGCCTTCGATATAGAGCTCTTTGTAGCCGTCTTTCACCTCCATCGAGATCAAGTCCTTGTCGACGGGGAAAAATTCGATTTGAAGTTCGCCCACGTAACTGATGCTCCCGTAAACGCCCTTATTTTGCAGTTGTTTTTCGCACAAAAGTGACTTGCGAGGCAGGAAATAGAGATAAAAATCCTTCTTCATGACGCGTTTGCGACGCTCTTCGTTGTGAATTGTGGCTGCGATGACATCCATGAGCTTCAGGGAGGGGCGCGTGATGAAAATTACATTTTTAACATCGATTTCCGGTAAGTTTCCGTCATTTAAAGCAAACATCTTGAGCACTCCATGATCTTTCAGGAAGGTATATTTGGCGATGAGACCCACAGGACCGGCGAGACTTTCGTCCCAAACGATCGCCTAAAAGAAAAATGTAAGAAAATTCGTTAAAAAAATATTTTTTTATTCCAAAACTGAGCAAAAAAAATTTTTTTTCGATATTTTATGTTGAAAATATTAAAAATTCCGAATTTTTATTCAAAATTCAGGAAAGGAAAATTTTAGAAAAATCATTTAAAATATTTTTTTATTCCAAACTGAAAAAAAATTTTTTTTTCGATTTTTTATGTTGAAAATATTAAAAATTCCGAATTTTTATTCAAAATTCAGGAAAGGAAAATTTAAGAAAAATTATTTAAAAATTTTTTTTATTCCAAAACTGAGCAAAAAAAATTTTTTTTTTAAAAAAAAATTTTTTTAATTTTTTTTATTAAAAATTTAGTCGAAAAATCGGTGACTCATAAAATCTTTAAAAAAATGTTAAAAACTCACTTTTGTTCCTTCACATCTCTCTAAAAGCGAAGATAATTCCTTGATTGCCGCCTCCTGAAGCGATTGAATGTTAACTCCTCGTCCACTCGAGAAGAGATGCGGAAACATTTTCCTCAAATTTTCTGATTTTTACACCCAAAAACTCAATTAATTCTAATAAACAGCTGATACTTCCTTTATTTACCTGAAACGAAGTCCTTTTGAAGCGATTTGGAAGTGCATCTAGCGCGATGCACACGAGAACTGTCAAGTTACATCACACTTTTGCGCAAGTTGTTAAACATTTTCCTTTAAAAAAACCAATTTTCGCCGAGAAAAATAATTAAAATTAACGAAATTAACCGGTAACGCTGGAGCAATGGAGTGCTAAGCACCTTTGAACGCGGAAATTGGGCTTGAGCAATGTCGGAATCGGAACAGGTAACGAATTTTATCGGAATTTTTTTTTTATCACTTCATGCATTTTTGTCACGATGAGAAATTTTTTTTTAATTTTTTGTTTTTTTATTGGTTTTTTGTGTTTTTTAATTATTTTTTATTTTTTAGTCCCTAAAAAGTCGTGAGACCTGCGATAATTGATTTTTTAAGGGTTTCTTTTCAAAATAAATAAAAAAAATATTTTGAAAATTTTTTGGGTAATAGAAACAAACAAAAAATCGTATCGAAGGTCACACGACAGTGCAGAAAAAATTTGCGTCGTTGATTTATTTTTAATTTTTTTTTCTTTTCCTTATTTTGCTTTTATTTTCAGTTCTTTTGTAGATGAATTATTCCTTCCTGCGCACAAGTTTATTAAAAATTTGCATTTCATACGAACTCTGAAGAACAAAAAGTTGAAAATTTCGCTCCAAACGAGAATTCTTTTTTGTTCTCAATTTCAAAACAGGCCGAGTTTTCGTAAAAAAAAAGTTCTCTAGCAAAAAAATTAACGCATTATTTCTACAAACAATCAAAAAAATCATCAAAAATACAAAACCTCGTGGTCAAATAAATGGCTGCCTACTTGAATCGCACACTCTCGATGGTGACTGGCAATGGCTATGAAAACGGCGGTTCCTCGACGAATCCCTTGACGGACCCGAATACGCGACTTTCGCATCATTCGTCGCACGACATCTCGCCGTTGCAGATTTTTGTGCGGGCCAAGAAGAAAATTAACGATATTTTTGGCGAAATTGAGGATTATGTGGTTGAGACGACGACTTTTATTGATGGTAAGTTTTGTTTTTAAAATTTTCTGACGGTTTTTGAGAAATTTTTGATTTTTTTTTAGCTCTTGCCAGCGACAAGCAAAAGGAAATAGTCGACAAAGCAGAAGCCGAGCAGTTTAACAGTTATGTGCTCAAAGTTGCCGGTATTAGGGAGGTTTTGGCACGTGATCATATGAAAGTCGCCTTCTTTGGAAGGACTTCGAATGGGAAAAGTTCCGTCATTAATGCCATGTTGAGAGATAGAATTTTGCCGAGTGGCATTGGGCACACGACAAATTGCTTTTGTCAAGTTGAGGGAGTGGATGGGCAGGAAGCGTATCTAGTCACGGAAGGATCGGAGGAAAAGTTGAATGTTACGGTAAGAAAATTTTGTGATTTTTTAAATGAAAAAGTCAATTTTGAGATTTTTAGTACAGAAATTCATCAAAAAATAATTTTTTATCGCAAAAATGAATTAAAAAGCAGCTCTTTTTTACAAATTTGTATCAAAAAGAAACTTTTCAGTAAACATTTTTAACTAAATTTTAACGAAAATTAAATTTTTAGTTCATTAATTTGCCGAAAATGATAAAAAAAATTTTTAGTACAAGAAAATTTGTCGTCAAAGATAAAAATTTTATGTTTTAGTACAAAAAAATTACTAAAAAAATTTTTTTAGTACAGAAATTTATCAAAAATAAAATTTTACTTTTTAATACAAATTCTTCTAATTAAAATTCAATATTCAATAACTAAAAAATGTTTTCAGAAATTAATTATTTTTAATATTTTTTGTACTAAAATTTTTAGTACAAATTTTATTTTGAAAAGACTTAACTTAAACAGGTTTTTTTCTGAATTTCAAAAATTTTTAAATTGTGAATTTTTTAGTTCAAGAATTTGCAGAAAATATCCTGTTAGCACAGATTTTCAACAAAAATTAATTTTTTGTACAACAAAATGTCAAAAATGATGAAATATTTGTTTTTTAGTACAAGAAAATTTTTAATAAGAAATTTTTAGTACAGAAATTTTTTAGAAAAGACTTTTGAATACAGATTTTTTTTTCAAATTAAAAAAAAAAATTAAATTATGAAATTTTTAGTACAAGAATTTGTAAAAAAAATATTTTTAATTAAGAAATTCGTCAAATATAAAATTTTTAGAACAGAAATTTTTATAGCAGTTTTAGTACAAAATTAGCAGAAAATTAATTTTTTATAAAAACTGCTTTTAAATAAAAAAAAACTTGTCAGAAAAAAAA
Source organism: Culicoides brevitarsis (assembly GCF_036172545.1). Lineage (NCBI taxonomy): Eukaryota > Metazoa > Arthropoda > Insecta > Diptera > Ceratopogonidae > Culicoides > Culicoides brevitarsis. The sequence continues at coordinate 37,202,727 of NC_087085.1, read as the reverse complement.
ATTTCGCACAGAAACTAATTTTTTAGTACAAAAATTTGTAAAACAAAATTCTAACCTCAAAATTTTTTCTCATTTTCAGTCGGTGAAGCAACTCGCAAACGCCTTATGCACGGAAAAGTTGAGTGAAAGTTCCAAAGTTCGTATTTTCTGGCCTCGAGAACGTTGCAGTCTCTTACGAGACGACGTCGTATTCGTCGATTCGCCCGGCGTTGATGTCTCGCCAAACCTAGATGACTGGATCGACAACCACTGTTTAAATGCCGACGTCTTCGTTTTAGTACTAAATGCTGAATCGACGATGACATTAGCTGTAAGTTTCAATTTTTTATAAAAAAATTTTAAATTTTAATAATTTTTTTTAAATATTTTTTAGGAAAAATCATTTTTCCACGAAGTATCGACGAAACTTTCGAAACCGAACATTTTTGTCTTAAATAATCGCTGGGATGCGTCCGCGAGTGAGCCAGAATTTCAAGAATCGGTAAGTTTTTTATTTTTTCTAAAAATTTTCGTAGATAGCTAGAAGTTTTTCTAATGTTATTTCGTTGATTTTTACTCTCAACTTACAATTTGAACCGACAAAAATCTAAAAAACGACAGAAAGATGCCCTGGCAAAGGTAACGCAACCGCCTTTTAGCCAACGCACTGTCTTGTGTTCATGTTAGCTTCTATTATTGGCACGCTTTTTAATATTTTTCTGCACTTTTTAATGGATTTATTGATTTTTTTCAACAATTTTTCATTGAAATTTAGGTCAAACAACAACACCAGGAGCGTTGTATTGATTTTTTGACCAAAGAATTGAAGGTTTGCACCCCAAAAGAGGCTGAGGAACGAGTTTTCTTTGTGTCGGCTCGTGAAACTTTGAACGTAAGTCATTAAAAATTTAATTTTTTAATTTTTTTTTAATCGATTTTTTTTAAAGGCTCGTCTTCAAGAGCAAAAAGGACTCCCCGCACACACAGCTGCTCTGGCGGAAGGTTTCCAAAATCGTTATTTCGAGTTCCAGGACTTTGAGAAGCAATTTGAGGAATGCATCTCGAAGAGCGCCGTCAAAACAAAGTTCGAGCAGCACAGTTTGCGCGGCAAAAACATCTCGGGCGACATGTATGCGATGCTCGACAGCATTTACGAGCGTACCAACACGCTGCGCAACCAAAAACTCGAGCAAAAGCGAATTTTGACAGATCGCATCGCCAAAACGGAGACACAGCTGATGACGGTGACGCGCGAAATGAAGATAAAAATCCACAATATGGTCGAGGAGGTCGAACAAAAGGTGTCGAAAGCGCTCAACGAGGAAATTTGGCGTTTAAATGTGCTCGTTGACGAGTTCAATCTCCCCTTTCACACGGATCAACTTGTGCTGAATGTCTACAAGAAGGAAATTAACGCCCATGTCGAGAACGGACTCGGTTTAAATCTTCGTGCGAGACTTTCGACAGCACTTGCGATGAACGTTGAAACCGCGCAACGCGAAATGATCGAACGCATGACGGCTCTCGTGCCCGCCGAAAAGCTCGCGCCGCAAGTAACGGCTCAAGTTATCGCCCGAAATCAACCTTTTGAGATGCTTTATTCGCTCAATTGTCAGAATTTGTGCGCCGACTTCCAGGAAGATCTCGAGTTTCGGTTCTCGTGGGGCATAACGGCGATGATTCAACGATTCACGGGCAAGGCGAAGGAACGAAAAGCGATCGGAGGAAGGGCAGGAAGCAATATGAACATGTCGAATATGTTGTCGCCCGTTGTAAATGAGCCGCATACGCCCACGTGTCTCGTACCGAATAACGAATTGATAACGCAGGAACAGTTGTCGGTGATTTCGAAAGTTGCGGTTGCTTCGATTGGGTCGCAAGGTACCGTTGGAGGACTTGTTGTCGGAGGATTGGTGAGAAAAAAAAATTTTTTTATGAGAAAATTTTGAAAAAATTTGAATTTTTTGTTTTTTTAGCTCTTGAAAACGATCGGATGGCGCGTTTTGATTGGCGTTGGCTGTGTTTACGGTGCTGTTTACTTCTATGAACGTCTTTCATGGACAAATACGGCGAAAGAGAAATGCTTTAAGAACCAATACGTTCGTCACGCAACACGAAAACTTAGATTAATTGTCGATTTGACATCAGCTAATTGTAGTCATCAAGTTCAACAGTGAGTTTTCTATCAATTTTTGATTTTTAGTACACAAATTTGTTAAAAATTGAATTTTTAGTACAGAAATTTGTTAAACATTGAATTTTTAGTACAGAAATTTGTTAAAAATTGAATTTTTAGTACAGAAATTTGTTAAAAATTTAATTTTTAGTACAGAAATTTGTTAAAAATTTAATTTTTAGTACAGAAATTTGTTAAAAATTTAATTTTTAGTACAAAAATTTGCTCAACAATAAATTTTTAGTACTCAAATTTATTAAAAATTTAATTTTTAGTACTAAAATTTGTTAAAAATTTAATTTTTAGTACTAAAATTTGTTAAAAATTTAATTTTTAGTACTAAAATTTGTTAAAAATTAAATTTTTAGTACTCAAATTTATTAAAAATTTAATTTTTAGTACAAAAAATTGTTAAAAATTTAATTTTTAGTACAAAAGTTTTTAAAAATTAAATTTTTAGTACAGAAATTTGTTAAAAATTAAATTTTTAGTACTGAAATTTGTTAAAAATTAAATTTTCTCTTCATTTTAGGGAACTTTCGAGCACCTTTGCACGCCTCTGTCGCGTCGTCGATACCGCCAGCAACGAGATGAACGACGAACTGAAGGATATCGAGTCGACCCTAGCTGTGCTGGAGGCTCATCAGAAGCAGCTTAAGTTGTTAAAGAACAAAGCCAACTACATTACGAACGAGCTAGACATCTTCGAGAACAACTACATCAAACAAAATTGAATCTGAAGCACTCTTAGTGTCATAAAATCGCGAAAATTTTTCACATTTTGTTTTAAAAATTCTGTTAAATCATTTTTTACACTAAAAAAAATTATAATATTATATATTTGCTAAACAAGAAAAAAAAATTGCATGAGTTAAATTTTGACTGTAGATCGCTACTTTTTACTTTTTAAATTCCAAATTTATTTACGAGATGTAACTTTTCAGTTGTTAAAAAATTAATAAATAAATAAAAGCATCAAAGAGGCGAAAATTGAACTGGAAATGCATGAAAGTCGTCCCCCGTGATTAATTATTTTTTAGATAAAATTGCATGTAATAAATATGAAAATATTACCTTAAATTATAGGAGAAAGAAATTTGAGTAATAAAAATATTGAAAAAGAAAAAAATTATTTTAAATACACAAAAATACTTAAAAATAAGAAAAATTTACTAAAAATTGGATTGTGCAATTTTTATGACCCGAAAGAAGCAATTTTGACAAAAAGGTAATTTTTTTAGTAAAAAATTGAAAAAATTAACTTTTTTATGGTTGAAATTAAATTTTTGAACTTTTACAGTTTTGCAATGATTTTTCACTCCTAAAATGAAAAAAAATCAAAAAAAATTTTTTTTTTCATATTTTAGGGCAAAAATTTTAAAAAAATTTACACAAAAAAGCAATTTTAAAAAATTTTTGTACTTTTATTCCCGTAAAATTGATAAAATTGCATTTTCCCATCACTATAAATTCTCGTAAGTCGCACTCGTGCTCCAACATTTATGATTTCTATCAAAATACGAACCAGCAACGGCATTTTTGGACAACAAAGCCTTCTTCGCCGCTTCAAATCCGATCGACACACAAACATTTTCCGGCAATCCTTCGATCATCCCAGCGATGAATCCACTCGAGAAACTGTCGCCTGCCCCTGAAACGTTCACAACATTCGAAATTTCTTCACTTGGATAATATCTTAAGGTTAATTCGGATTTTTTGTCCAAATATTGATGATTTTCGAAGAATGGTGAGTCTGAAGAGCCATGCCTTGCAACGACAACTCCTAACGATCCGAGAGTAATTATCAAATTTTCAATTTTTTTGGACATGAATTCCGCGAGGAATTTCACTTCTTTTAAGATTTCTTGACGATTTTCGAGATTTGATGACTTTTGGGAAATTTCAAAACCCAAAAATTTCGCCATATTTCGTAATTCATCCAAATTCGGTGTCGCAAATTTAATTTGGCTACAAAGTTCGGGCTTCCTCAGGAACGGTTTGTGTGACAATCGTAAGTCCGTTGGTTCAAAAAATGCGGGTTTTTTGAATTCTCGTGCGAGTTTTAGAATTTCTTCAATTGTTTCGATAGATAAATTCGCGTCAAAAACTGTCAAAGGTGAATTTTTGATCAGATTTTTGTTCTTTTGAATTAATTCGGGAGTTATGCATCGATGAACCGCCATGTCTAACGTCACTAATTTACAATCGCCGTCTTTGTTGAACAAAACTGTCGCATTTGCTGTTGGAAAATCTTTTTCTGTGGAAAATTCCGTGTTGCAAACGGGTTCAAGGACAGATTTGATGTGAGAGCCATTCTGATCGTCGCCAATTGCGGAGATGAAAGTTGAAGATCCGTAGATTTTTCCGACGCCTTCTGCTAAATTTCGTCCTACGCCGCCGCAACAAATGCTGGATTTGGCACTGTACGTTGCTCCATCCAATTTCATGTCGTCGTCGAGGATTTTTATGCATGTGTCGATGTTACTGCCGCCAATTATTACAGGAGAGTTTTCTGAAAAAGTCGAAATTTAATTTTAAAAAAATTTTAAATGTTTATTTTTTTGTTAATTTTTAAAAAATAATTTAAGAAAAATTAAAAGGTGAAAATATTAATGAATTTAGCAATTTTTAAAATTTATAAAATAAAAAAAAATAAAAAACTTTTTTATTTCATTTAAATTTTATTTATTTAATTAATTTTTTATTTATTTTCTCAAACATTTTTTTCTTAAATTTAAATTTATTTGAATTTTATTTTATTTAAGAATTTTTAGTTGAATGAAATTTCACAGAACATTAATGATTTTTTTAAGTCAACATTTAAATAATAGAAAATTAAATTTTTAAAAGAAAATAATAAATTAATATTTAAATTACTCAACAAATAATTCTAAATTAAAAAAAAAATAAAAATAATTTTTGTGTTTGAATTTAATTTAAAATTAATTTATATTCTCGACTTTTGACTAAAAGAAATATTTTAAATAATTTTTTAACTCATAAAAAATTTTAAACAATTTAAAAAAATTTTTTTTGCTCAAAATTGCAAAATTTTAAATATTTTTTAATTAAAAAAATTAATTTTTACCGAATTTTTTATCCGTTCTTCCTGATTCTGAAGAGTCTGAACAATAATTTGCTCTTTTTATATCATTTGAGTTCAATTCATGATACTTGACTGCAATTTCCGCCGCAACTTTTGCATTATTTTTGATCAGCGCAATATTCGACTTCAAACTTTTTCCCTTCGTAGCTTCATTAAGTGCCTGCAAAATGAACGGCGTGACTTCTTTTCCTTGAATTCCTTGCTGATCCGCTGCTTTGAGTGCTTCTCTTATCACGCCATCGATATAAACTTCATCCATTGAAAATTCTTCCGGAATTGGAACAGCGATCAACATGCCATTGAGTCCCAATTCTCCGTTTGTTTGCAAAATATTCGCTGCTTCCAATGAATTTTTCAAGCTGTACGGAGCTTTAACGCCACTTTTTCTCGTAAAAAAGGCAGGAAATTCATCAGTTCCGAATGCGCCGACGAAAACTCCCTGCGTCTCGAGAAATTCCATCGTCCGCGGAATATCAAGAATGGATTTGACGCCGCTACAAACGACAGCAGTGCCCGACGAACGAGCGAGTTCTTGTAAATCCGCCGAGATATCGAGCGTTTTTTCGACATTTCTGTGAACGCCGCCAATTCCGCCGGTTGCGAAGACTTTTATGCCGACCATGTTGCAAACTATCAGTGTTCCGGCGACAGTTGTGCCTCCATTTCGCTTGTTGTGAAGTGCGAACGCCAAGTCTCTTCGTGAAACTTTGACATTTTTCTTTCCATCTGAGGGATTTGCTAATTTTTCCAAGTCATTTTTGTCCAAACCGACTTTGATTTTTCCATCGAGCAACGCGATTGTGGCTGGAATTGCGTTTTGTTTTCGCACAATTTCCTCAACTTCGACGGCGGTGCGTAAATTATCAGGGTAAGGCATGCCATGTGTGATAATTGTCGATTCAAGGGCAACAATTGGTTTCTTATTGGAGTACAGAGCATCGTAGATTTCGGGTTTGATGTCGAGAAATTTGTTGAATTTCGTGTTTTTTAGCGAAGAATAGTGACGAAGAAGAGATTTGTTTATTAAGCGGTTCATTATTACTTTGAAATTGATTGAAATTAGGAACGAAAAGCTTTTGACAATTTTTTAAAATTAAATTCGTGGCACTTTGATAACAAATAATCGACTAATAATCACAAGATAAAGCACAAGATTGCTTTTTGTTTACATTTTTACGACAAAACATAAGAAATCCGGTAGGAAGCTGCAATAAAGAAAAATGTTTCACGTTATTTTAGACCCTAATTTTTTTTTTAAATGTTTGAAAAATAAAAAAAAATATTTTTAAAGTCGTTCAAAAATAAAAGAAAATTAAAAAAAATAATAAAAATTAATAAAAAAAAATCATAAATTATATATTTTCAAAAAGCTCTAAAAATTTTTTTTAAAAATTATATGTAAAATTATTTGTAAAATTATATGTAAAGATTTTAAAATATTAAAGTACGAAAAAATCTAAAATCTTTAGAAATGATTTTTTCCATATATAAAAAATTATGAAAACTGAAATTTTTTTACGAAATTTTTAAATTAATTAATTGAAATTGAATTAATTAAATAAATAAAATTAAAAAAAAAATTTTTTATATAAATATTTTTAATTATAAAAAATATAATTTTTTTAAAGAATTTTTAAAACTTAAATTTTATGAATTTTTTTTTTTATAACTTTTATCAAAATTTTTAATTTTTTGTAAAAAAAAAAATTAAAAAAATTCTCTTTTTAAGTTTTCAACAATTTTTTTTAAATAAAAAGTACCAAAAATTACCTTTTTGATGCAAATTTATCTCAAAACTACTAAAAATAAATTTTCTATAATTTTTTTATTTTAAATTTCTATCATCTAACACTTAAAATATTTATGCCGCTCATCGATGTCTCATGTAATAATCGATCACGGTTGAGAATGCTGCAAAGCCTGCTGCTCCAAAGAGTCCCGCTTTCACGCCAGCTCGCAAGCCAATCAATCCTCCCGTCACTCCGCCGGCGTACGTTCCATTTTTCCAATCCGTCACGCCTCGTTTCTGTCAAAAAAATAAAAATTCTACAAAAATTCTTCAAATTTGACTCAAAAAAATTCTCACCGATTCAATGACACACTCGATCGCCGAAAAAACCATACCAATAACGGCGAAATTTTTGCCGTACGAATGCATGGAACCTCTCATTTCGCGTAAAATCTCCGTGCCGACTGATTTGCTTGCTTCTCAAGTGCGTGCGGATCTGCCATATTCGGACTCACGGAAGACGAGAACAATCCAATTGCCGCTCCAAGCCCATAACCAACGACGCAACTCATCATGGACTTGAAAGTGCACGATTCAAAGGCAGCATCAACCATTTTCTCCTCATTTGTCTTGATTTTGTACTGAATTAGTGTCTGTGGGAGGATTATATTCTCACGAAATCTAAAAAAAATTAAAATTTATTAAAAAATATTTTTTTTAAAGAAAAAAATCCTCACCGTTGATTGTTTCCAATAAAATGCTTCGCTAAATCGTCCAATTCTTTCTTTTCGAAGAACGTAAAGTCACGTTTCGGCTCTGGTTCGTGAGCTCCCGGAGGAACAGGGAACATAGACATGACGAAAAACTCAAATCAAGTCCCAAAAATGTGAGAAAAATCCAAAAATTCTTTGGAAAAAATCAACTCACGTTTTAATATTTATTTTTTTCAGTTTTTGTGAACAGCTGATTTTGACGTTTCCTGTTCGTTTGACTTTTGAAAGTCCGTTATAATTGATTTTTTGCCGGTATTTCATGATTTTTTATAATTTTTCACCAATTTTTTAAGAAATTTCGATGAATTATTAAAAAAAATTATTTAAATTAATTTTTTAATAAAAAATTTTTAATTTTTATATAAAAAATCTTAAATTTTAATGTTAAAAAAATTAAAATTTGTATATTGCACACGCTAATTCAGTTTTAGTTCTGAAATTTTGACCTCCATCGACTGAAGGTGTTATTTTGCGACGACAAAAGTGACTTTTTCGACGCATTTTCTTCCGAACTTTTCGTTTCCAGCAACTTTTTGAGCATTTTCTGCATTTAATTCAGTGAAAACCGGGCAAAAATGTCACAATTAACGCGTAATTTGACGAAATCTTTCAATTTGTATCAGAGGTGCGTAGTTTAAAAATAGCTTTTTAGGTAATTTCTTATCATTTTTCTCTAGTTTCAGGGCATTTTCGACGTCTAGCGTGTGCCAGGCGAGGGACCAAGGATGGCTGAACAATTTATTTGTGCGAAAAATCGAGCCGACAAAGGAAAGTCACTCGAGCAAGTTGTCCGACAAAGAAATCATTTATGAATTGCATACGCATAACGTACGTTCCGACTCTATGGACAAATATTTGGCGAATTAGTGAGTTTTTTTTCGGATTGGAATACTTTTATTTATTTATAGACATAACAAAACAATTACGTAAAATCGAAATTCCGTCATTTCTCGTTGTTTTTTTTTTAGTAAACAAACTGTGGATTTTGTGAGATCGCAAGAAGCAACGGCAAATTGTGAGTTGGTTGGTTCGTGGTCCGTGACGGTTGGCGACTTGGATCAATGTGTGCATCTGTACAAGTACACGGGAGGCTTTGAGCGCGTCGATAATTTCCATAATAATGTGTGGACACATCCGGATTACAAGAAATTGGCGAAGGAACGTGGAAATATGTTGCGTGCGCGTCACTTGCAATATTTGTTGGCGTTCAGTTTTTGGCCGGAAATTACTCCGCGTGCCGGAAAAAATATTTATGAGATTCGTTCGTACAAGTTGCAACCGGGAACGAGTGAGTTTTTGACCATTTTCTTTCAAAAATATCAATTTTTTTCTTTTTTCATTATTTTTTTACTTTTTAAAAGAAATTTAAATTTTGAAAAAAAAAATTATTTATTCATTTTTTTTAATTTAAAAAAAATTAAAATATACCTAAATCATAAAAAAATTAATTTCTTAAATTTTTTTTAAAAATTAATTTTTTTCTTAAAAATTTATTTAATTTTAATTTTTTGAAATAAAATTCATAATTTTTGAAAATAATTTATTTCATTAAAGATTACTTTTAAAAAATCTAAAAATAATTTTTAAAAGTAAATTATTAAAAAATTTGTATTAATTTTCAATAAAAATTTTATTAATTTGTTCTTAATTTAGAATTAATTTCATTTAATTTCAATTTAGAATTATTTTTATTAAAATTTATCCTGAATTTTTTTCTAAATTTAAAATTTTCTTTAAAAAATTTTTATTCAAAAAAAAAATAAATAAATAAATTTTTTCTTCAAAAATATTTATTTAAAAAACTTATAAAAGAAAAATTAATATAAAAAAAAATTTTTTTTTAAACTTTTTTATTTTAAATTTTTGAAGTAAAATTTAAATTTAAAATTTTGAAAATAATTTATTTCATTAAAAAAAAAATGAAAAAATCTAAAAATAATTTTTAAAAGTGATTTATTAAAAAAATTGTTTTAATTTTCTTTAAAAAATTTATTAATTCGTTGCCAATGATTTATTTAAATCGAAGCTTTGTAAAAAAAAATATTTATTTTTTCTTTGAAAACTTTAGAAAAATTTAACTTGAAATATTCCTTCTTTAATTTTTTTATTTATGAATGTGTTTTAATTTTTTTAGAGATTTAATATTTTATTTAGAAATTTTTTTATATTTTTTAAAAAATATTTTTCTCTTAATAGAATTTAATTTAACTTTAATTTATAATTATTCTTAAAAAGTTTTATTCTGAAGTTTTCTCTTAATTTTAAAATTTATCTAAAATAATTTTTATTTAAAAAAAAATAAAAAGAAATTAGATAATTAATAAATTTTAAAATAACAAAAATTCTTAAAAAATGAATTTTTCAAAATTTTTAAAAATTTTCCTTTATTTTAGTGATCGAATGGAGCAACAACTGGGCTCGCGCCATCAAGCATCGCGCAGAAAATGACGGACCCTTCGCTGGATTCTTCTCCCAAATTGGTCGCTTGTACAACGTTCATCACATTTGGTGCTATCCAAGCTTACAAGCGCGCAAGGAAACTCGTGAATCCGCCTGGAAAATGCCCGGATGGGATGAATGCGTTGCCTATACTGTGCCATTGATCAACGACATGCACACAAGAATCTGCGTTCCCACAGAATTCTCACCAACTCAATAAATTTTGGGAAAAATCCCTTAAGTTGCCTGAAAAAAATTTCATAGACATTAAAAAATCAGGTAAAAACTGAAAAAATATTAATTAAGACATAAAAATTTGTAAATTAGTATAAAAATAGATCAACTAGTAACCAGTGATCAAAATTTTTGTATCATGAAATGATAGACTTGCCATTGAAAAAAAATTAAACTGAGCCAAAGAGTGCTTGATCTCACAATTTATGAGGTCTGAGATGAGGAAAGTGTCAAAATCAGCTGCATTTAAAAATTTATATTAAAAAATAAGGCTCGAATTTTGTTAAACATTTAATCAAAAGTCAAATAAAAATGTATTCATCATGAAAATAATGAGAAAAAAAAATTATGAAATTTAGTAAGAGTGGAAAATTTATAGGAATTAATGGCAATAAAAAAATAAATATTTTACCAAGTGACTGTAAAATTGTGTTTTTTTTTAATTTAAGAATAAATTTTAATATAATCTGTAAAATATTTTTAGTTTAAAAACTTAAAGATATTGAATTAGCGAAGGCGATTTTCAAATTTCAATTTTTTCCTCGCGGTAAGAAATTCAAAATTTTTAAGATTTTCAGTTTTTTAAAAGAATTTTTCACGAAATGCGGTAAGAAAATAATTTTCAAAAAAATTTCAGTTCATAACCAGATTTTTTGATGAAATGCGGTAAGAAAATAATTTTTTGAAAAAAATTCAATTCATAACCAGATTTTTTGATGAAATGCGGTAAGAAAATAATTTTTTAAAAAAATTTCAATTCATAACCAGATTTTTTGATGAAATGCGGTAAGAAAATAATTTTTTAAAAAAATTTCAATTCATAACCAGATTTTTCGATGAAATGCGGTAAGAAAAAAAATTGAAAATTTTTCAATCTTTCGAAAGAAAAAAAATTATTTTAAAAATTGCTTCATTATAAAACTCAATTAACAAAACAAAAATGTCTAGACGCACGTTTTCCTTCTGCACGAACGAATAAAATTTACCTTTAAATATATATCAAAACCGTAAAAAACAACCAAACTGACCTATACGACACGAAAACCGACGACGAAGACCTACCTTATCTACGCCTTATTTGCTCATCAAATGGCATTTTAAATGAACTTCGTACTCACAATGAATTATAAATTAAAACGAAACTTTGTCGTACGCCACTCGGATGGAGACGCCTCGTTGCTCATCTACATCGTTCGTAGTCAAATGAAGCGTAAACAGAGATTTTCCGAGAATCCATAACAACTTTTAATTGTCGTACATGTCGGAAAAGTGTGCGAAGCTCATTTTGCACTTTAATGAACTCATTTATTAAACGACGACGCACCATGGGAATTTCGCAGAAAAATATCCTGCTGCGAAAAATGCTCGTGGAAGGCGTCGTTTTGTCCATTTTTTCGCTTCGAAATGACCTAGAATTCGTTCGGGCAGTTGCGGCGAGTGTTTGGCCTAGAAAATCCATCTTGTAAACAACATTCCTCAGGGTGAAATATTGTAACGGACCATCTTCTTATCGTTCCCTCTCGCAGGCATTTGGGAGACGAACGACGATACGAAGTCGCACGAAAACAACTGTTTGAACGTAGCAGCAAGGAGTTAACTATCAAATCAGCTGTCCATAGGTCTCGTACAGCATACGTACATATACGCTGTAGTAGTAGAGTAAAATCGACGAAAAAAAAATTTTGTTGGAAAATCTCGTAGAAAAAACACACACAAGGACGAGAAAAACCAAAATAATAACATTTTACGATTCCCAACATTTTATTTAGAGAGTGTGTCGAACGTAGTAAACATCTGCGCACAACTTCCAATTTTCCGTACGACAGTATCATACGCACACAGACATACACGCACGTACGGGGAGAGAAACAAACCGACCGCTTTTCCTCGCAGTATCGATTTTTTTCACTTCACTCTGCGACTTAACATTGAACTGCGAGGACGAATCAAAAAATACAAAAAAAAAAGTTTATTTTTTTTCTCACATATTTTTACCTTCAGTAGGATTTCTGTGATCAGTAGTGCAGAAAAACGGAAGAAATTCCCAAAGAAATGCCGAGAAACAGACAAAATTAGGCACAAACTGTCGGAAAAGCACAAAAAGAGGAAAATTACTGCGTTAACTCGAGTGAAAATACGAAAAATTTGCATACACAAAAAAAAAATCTGAAAACATATTGAGCGTGAAATATTCTGTGTACAAACAAAAAAAAATTCTAAGGCTTTGAGCCTTGTACAAAAAAAAAATTAATAGTGAAAAATTTTTTAAAATATTTTTGTGACCTGAAGTGCAGTGAACGGCCTCAAAATTGAGTCGAATATTTTTCAAAAGTTAAATATGATGTCAGTATCGGCAGGTGCGTAAATTCAATTTTTTTTCGTAAAAATTAAAAAAAAAAGTTCCATATTGCAACGAAAAATATCATAAATTTAATTCGAAACAATACAACACCCTTTTTTCCTTCACTGCTGGCTTACACCGTCGTCGTCGTAGTTGTTGTTGCTTCTCATCATGTACTCTACTCACGCACCCGTAGAGACGACACAAATTTATTTATTATCACCATGAAAAGTGCACGACGACGCCGCCAATGATGATGGCACAGATGGAAAATGATACACGAATGAAACTACAAAAAAAAAAATTTCGTACGAAACTTCGATAATAAATAAATAAAGTAGTGGAAAAAATATGTGTGAGACACATATGGGAACGTTATCGTTAATATAATATGACACTAAATGTACGGAGTGTTTTGGTGATATTTTTTTTATAATTTTTAATTTATTTTTTTTTTAATTTATTAATTAATTTTTATTTTTTTTATAATTTTAATTTATTTTTTAATTTAATTTTAATTTTTATTTTTTTATAATTTTAAATAAAAAAAAATAATTTTGGAAAATTTTAAAAAAATTTAATTAAATAATTTTTATATTTTATTTATAATTTAAAAAAAAATAAATTTAACTCTAAATTTTATTAAAAGTTTCATATTATTTTAGAAAACACAATGGAATAATATGGAACATTTTTCAAAAATTTTTGAGTAATTTATTATTTTTATTATTTTATTTTTTTTTAATTTTTTTTTTTTTTAAAAAATTTTTGAATACCTATTTTTTTAAATTAAATTAAATTAATTAATTAAATTATTATTTTTTTTACCAAAAATATTAATAAAATTTAATAGGGGAAAACGGGGTAAAATCGCACATGGGGCACCTTCGAACACCCCTATTATCTCCATATTCCGGATCGAAAATTTTAAAAATGTCAAAATTAAAGCCAATTAAATAAAACAAATTTTTTTCTCGAAATTGATGTTTGTAAATTTTCGACTTTTCACTAATTTGGCCCGGAAAAATATATTAAAAAAAAATAATTTTGGAAATCTAAGTATTTTATTAGGAAAGTTTTAAATTATTTTAGAAAACACAATTCATACAATTTTGCGAATAAATTTTTCATACAAAATTTTTTTTTCAATTGGCTGTAGCTTGAAGTCCGTTTGAAGTAAAAAAAAGTTTTAAAAAAAGTTTTTTGTGTTTTCATATTTTTTGATTTTTTTGTTCTTTGTGAATTTAGAGCCATTTTAAGTGATGTTCGAAACTACCCCGTAAAAATTTTTTGCCCCGTGTGACTTTTTTTGGAAAATCGTCTATATTTTTTGAAACAGTAAATTAAAGTTAATTAAAAATTATTAAATTTTTTTTATCTTCAAAAATATTAATAAAATTTAATAAATGTTCAAAATAAATACAGAGAAAATATAAAATTTTAATTAATCAAAAAATTTTTTGATTGCTTAGTTCATTTAAAAAATATTCTAAAAATTTTAAGAAAATTAAAAAAAAGATTGATCAAACGCATTTTTGAATATTTTTATCAAATAAAGTTTGAAAAATTATAAAAAATTTGAAAAATTTTAAAAATTTCTAACATTTAAATATTTATTATAAATAATTTATATTTAAGAAATTTTTTTTAAAAAATTTAACAAAAGAATAAATTTTTAAAAAATAAGAGCAAGACAAAATTCTTATTTAAAAAATACAAAAAATTGTGAAAAAAATTAAGTGAACACACAGTAGGTACAGTACAGCGTGAAAAAGAACATGAAAAGTTATTTCTTACACGTTGTTAAATTCAATATCTGATGTAGAGAGCAAAAAAAAAGATGTTGACGAGTAAATGTTGTTGTACTTTTTATTATTATTATATTATATTAGGAAAATATGCAACAGTTTTCCTTCATGTTTTTCCCTATTTACTCATGTGACTCACATTCCGGTACAGACTGAACCTACTTAGAAGGATTAAATTTTTCAGTAAATTGAAAAGGAAAAAAACCGTAATATTGGAATTTTTGTTGCAATATTTCTCTTTCTCCTTGCTTTTATCACTACAAAAACTGAGAAAAAAAAATATAAAAAATGTGTCTCTTGAATGATTTATGAGAAATGACTTGTGCATATCTATCTCGGTATCTGGCAAGTTTGTGGAGAAAATAATAAAAGAAAAACAGATAAAAAAATTGTTGCAAGAGAGAAGAGGTATTGTGAGTTTCAAGGTTGTTCGATGATGAATTTTTTTATTCAGATTTTTTTCTTATGTGATGAGAGGAAATTTTTGATTCAATATGGGAAAACTTTATTTATCTAAGAGATTTTTAGTTGAGTGGCATGTGATGAAAAAATTAATAAAAGTTGAAAAATTAAAGTTTTTAATTAATTTTTTTTTGCTTTTTTGAAGAACATTTAAATTAAAATATTTAAAAAAAATAAAATTAATATTGAAATATAAGAAAAAAATAAAACTCTTTAAATTAAATTTAATAATTATTTCAATAGTATTTAAATATTTCATTACATTTTTATTTAAATATTTTATTAAATATTTTTTTAAATATATAAATAAATTTACCCGCCAAATAACGTATTGAGACATAGATTGAGGAGTATAAAAATGATAAATTACTCTGTTAAGGAAAACATAACCTCAAAATTGCAAATCGTATGATTTTAAGTATAACCTCAAACTTTTAACGTTTTTTAAAAATAAAATTCTTTAAAATAAATAAGAAAAAAAATAAATATTTAAAATTATATTTGAAATAATAAAATATAAAAATTAAAAAAAAATTTTTTTTGAACCATTTAAATTTTAAATTAAATTTACATTTTATTATATTTTATCAAATTATTTATTTTATCATTTTATGATATTTTTATTTTTTTTTTTTTGAGAAATTGATCTTTGAAAATTGATTTAAATTTTTTTTACTTGTCAAAAAATCTTTCAATAAAAAAATGTAATAAATCGTACATTTTAACCATTTTTTCTGACAACAATGTCAACAACTCCTGATTCAATAAAGTGATAAAAAACTCATAAATATTACGAAACAGAAAAACAGAATTAAATTTTCTGTCACACAAGTGGTTGTTGATACAAGTTCTTTCTGTTTGACAATGTTCAACAAACCAAATTTTAAACATTTCGTGTTTCATACGAATTCCATTAAACCAAAACACAGAAAACAATTCTCATTTCGCCTTCACCTTCTTTCTACCTCCTTCTTCATCACAGGCAACACGCAACACCCCGCAAAACCATAGACAAGCAAATTTTGTCCAATTTAACTTAATTTGCTGTGTTCTCGAATAAATTTCTCTAGTTTCGACGAATTTTATGAAATTTCTTTTTTTTTCGTCTTCGATGAAAAAAATTTCGCAAATTATCTCATTCCCCGTCGTTTTATTGCCCATTTTTCGTCTACTTTTCCTCCTAAAAATGATAATCGACGCATTTTTTTCAAGGTTCAAGGTCAACTTAACGAATGTACGCGATCATATGGAAATTTTTGTTTATTTATCCGGCAAAGTATCGAAATCCAACTGCGCTGCGTGCAAATTGAAATGTTTCATCCTATCAATCATATACTTTTTATGATGATTGTTATTATTGGAGCAGATGCGAATATATTTTTTGGTTACATCATGTGTGCATAAATTCGCGTGAAGGATGTGGGAGCAAATATCCGCGAGGCAAACATTAAATGTTATTTTGGTGAGATTTTTCAAAAAAAAAAATATGCGCGATGGAGACGTCTGGTTTTTTACTTTTTAAAATTTTCATCTGGAAACGAGACAAAAAGGAATCCTGACGCTAATTGAAAGATTTTATTAGAGCCAACGAACAAATAAACCATAAATTAAATTAAATCCTTATTGAATTACATCAATTTATAACAATTTTCCTTTTTTTTTGTTCGTTCAGTGTTTACTTTTTTACGACGAAATGAGAATTTACATTCAATTAATTGCGACTTGCTGCGAAATCTCAGCACAGCTGGAGCAAATTTCTTCTTTTTTTTTTTGTCTCAAGAAAAATCTTCGGAGAACACAAAAATGCGTGAAAAGAAGAAAGCGTGATAATTACCTTTCCTAATACTTAATGGTAAGCACTATCACCTGTCAACTCATAAAATATTTTCCTTTTAAAAAAAAAGTTTTTTTTTTCGACGCGACGCACTCAACCGAAAGTTTGACAAGAAGGAGCATGAGTGCGTGAAAGAGTACAGAACAATACAAAAGAAGACGAGAAATGACAAAAAAAATTTTTTTTGGGAAATGTTTCAATCTAGATATTTTTTTTCTTTGCTCTGACGTCATTCGAAAGATCGTTAAACTTTTTTTTATGAAGAGATTTTGTGAAAGGGATTCTTTCGCTCTTTTCATTTTCTTTACTTCCAGTGCAATATTAAAAATATTTTGGGAAATAAATAAGTTTTAATGGTTTCTTGTCTTTCGATGAGATTAACACGGATTGAATTTAAAGCCCTGTCTATACTAAAAGGTTTTAACTACGTAGTTAACGATAACTACGATAGTTAACTAAGTGCCGTCTAAATTAGAAATTTTGATCAGCTGATCAGTTATGGCTGTCAAATATCTCAAAAAAGATGTCAGATTCAAAAATTTTAACGGATATCAGGCTTGTATGATTTAAATCAAAGATTTGCAAATCAATCAAAAATTTTTCAAAACTGAAATTTTTTTGATTTGAAAATTGATTTAAATTATATTTAATTTAAATCAAATCAAAAAATTTCAGTTTTGAAAATTTTTTAAAAGTTAAATTGATTTGATTTGAATTAATTTTGATTTAAATCAATTTTCAAATCAAATCGAAAAAAAAATTCAGTTTTGAAAAATTTTTGATTGATTTGCAAATTAAATCAAAATTTAAATCATTAGTAATTTGTTTCTTTTTTTTTAAATTGATTCAATGTTAGTTCACTAATATCACAGGTTTTTGATAATTCGTTGTATAATGCTGATCCCTTGTAAAATACTGAGTTGGTTAGCAGGTTACTTGATGGTCTTAGTTGATTGTTTCTTCTCAAAAGGTAAGGCTGAACATCTCCAACATGTGATATGTTTACTCTTAGGTAATCGGGCAAGGGACCTTTTATACATTTATAAGTAAGGACAAGCACATTAAAGTTTATTCAGTTATTTCAGTTTGTTTCAACATATCACAGATTCTAGTATACCGATTTGATTCAGTCAGTGATCTTAAAGCTTGGTTTTGCAATTTTTGTAATTCATTCAAATGAGTCTCGTTGTTCAATATCAAAATTGAGCTACAATAGTCTATGCACAACCCAACCATAGATTTATATAGCATCAGTCAGCAAAATGATGGCTATTTGCGGGACCAAACTCTGTTCAAGTTAAATTCCATTCGCAGGTAGAATGTGATACGGTCAAAGAGAGCTCTTCTGAAACTATTCGAATGCATTCCTGGAAAACAATGATCGATATTTGAGTAAAATTCAAGTTCAAAATTTAATATAGTTACCAAGAGTCAAAGTGTTGATACTCCTGTAAAGGCTTGCAGAGCGTTATGGTAAATTCATCTTATGAAAAATTTTTCAAGTTCTCTTGCCCGATTACCTAAGAGTAAACATATCACATGTAGGAGACGTTCAAATAGCTTATTGTCTCTCGTTTATTGTAAGGATTTGAGTTGATGATAAGAGTTGATTTGATTGTTAAATTAGCACAATGGATTTGACAAGATCACTTCAGTATTTGATTTTGAAAGAAGCGATCGTGTGACAAGATCAGATACATGAAAAAATATAAAAAAAAATCAGTACTTACCTAAGCTCCCATAATGATTTCATACGAAGGTATAAAAAAACGACATCCCATGAAAAATTTATCCTTTTTTAATGAATAAAAGAACAAATAATAGACGTCATGTGAATAATTCGCGTCGATGGTTGAATAAATGTTATTTTAATAGAATTTTTCTCCATGTCACTCACTGTCGCACGCCTTTAAAGAACCTTGATTACCTTAACCTCAAAAAAATTCTCGAATTTCGTGTTTCATTAACTTTTTAAATCTCCGTCTATTAAATCGTTTATCCTGCGACACCCACACTCATTATGATGGAAAAACGATTCCGATAAACGATATTTAATTTGGTGAAAAATTTTATCGCTTCACATTGTTTTCTTCTTGTTGAATCAACAGAACGTTTCTCCTTCAAATAAATTTTATATCGAAAAATGTACATTTTAATGAGATTTTCAAGATTTTCTTTTTGCAAATATTTGCTCTTCGGATGTTTGCTTCGATTCAATCCTTTTTTGTCGTTCGATTAGGAGATAATGGAGACGCCTGGTTGTTAAAATGATGAAATTGAGACGTGATTAAAAGTTTTCAAGATGTTTTTGGCACGTTCCGCATTTTATGAAGTCAAGAATCGTTTTACGACTGAATGAACAAAGAAAATAAATAAAAAGTGATTTCCACGAGATTTCCAAGGAACTTACTTTGTAGGCGTAATTTTATTTGCCTTTGCACTCGGTCTTGTACTTTTCATTCATAAATAATACAAACGAAGAAAAAAAAGACTTCGCATCGTAATTCCTGCGAAACCACACTCGCCCACGCAATTTCCTTTGATTCACGTGTTTGCCAGCAGTTTTCTTTCATGTTTTCGTTTCACACAAAAAAAATAATTTTTTTTTCGCATTTTCAGATACTGACAACAAGGACAAACTCATTGCCAATGTCAAGAAAGAGGTGAAACAGTTGATGGAGGAAGCGGTAACGAAAAAGTACGTTCACGAGGAATCGGGTTCGGTGACGTCGTTGTGTGCCGCAGTTGAAGCATGTTTGAGTCACGGATTGAAACGACGAACGCTCGGGCTGTTCAAGACGAGTTCGACTACCGCGCTCCTCCATAAAATTGCCAAACATTGCCCGGAGGCGGATTTTATCAGTGTGAAGGTGTTGGAAATTGAGCACAATGATCCGAACAAGAGGAGTTCGTCGAGCAGCGAAAGTCTCACAAAGCCGCCAATTTTGAAGAAAAACAGCAGTACAGGAAGCGTTGGGAACAGCGATGCAACCAACGACGCCGACACCGAAGTAAGTTTTTTTAAAATTTACAAAAATATTTTCTTCTGAAAATATTAAAAAAAAAATTTTTATTTGATTTTAGTTGAAATTTAAAATAAAAAATTGTAAATGTCAATTTAAAAAAATAGCTGTTAAAATTTGGAAATCGCTTTTCGCAAATTCAAACCAATAAAGACTATAATTTTTTCAAATATCACAAATCTAGTCGAATGCAAATAATAAAGTTTCAAATTTTAATCAATATATGTAAATGTCAATTTGAAAAATTTACCGTTATAAAGTTTTAATTTTTTTTTTGAAAATTGAACATAATTTTTTGAAAAATTCAAAATTTGTTTCGAAAACTTCAAATTTTTATAATAATTTGCATTAAAATTATAAAAATTTAAATAAAAAATCCGTAAATGACAGTTCAAAAAATTTTCGGTTAAAAATTTGAAAATCGCTTTTTGGCTAATTCAAACAAAAATTAAATTTGAATTTCTTACCTTAGCTCCGTAGTTTAATTTTTTAAAAATTTTGTTAATTTTTGAATAAAATTTTATACTTTGATGAAAAAAATTACTCAAAAATTTCCTTTTTCTTTCACAGATTCCTCTGGATCCGCTTGGCTCTTTTCGAGAAACGCCTTTCCCGCATAATTGATCACTTGGTTTCAAATGCCCTTCAATACTACGACAACAATGCTCTCGTTGCGGATTCGGATTGTGGCTCCATTTTGAGTTCGTTGCTCGTTGGTCCGTGCGCTTTGGATTTTACGCGCGCCAAGACTCCCGATCACTTTTGGACTGATCCGCCAGCTGATGAATTGGTAAAAATTTAAACTAAATTTTTGTTTTGAAAAAAAAAGAGAAATTTAATAAAAATTTTTGTTTTTAGATTCAACGAAGCAGAATTGGATCGAATCATCCTACAACATCCGCACGCCCAATGCTGAATTACAAACGTAGTTTACACACGAGTTCCGATGATAGCAGCATGAGTTCGTTCAAAGTTGGGTCGCCCGCATCAGCTGCCATCAGTTATGTCGAGTCTTTGCATCAGAATGCGCGTGCTACGTTGTTGTACGGGAAAAATAATGTGCTTGTGTTGCCGGTAAGTGTTTTGTTGCTCTCTGGAGAGGAATTAAATTGTTATTTTATTATTTTTTTAATTTTAAATCCAATTTTATCTTTTTTAAATAATTTATTTTTTTTTTGCACAAGAAATCCTTAATTATTCGTAAATTTTGTTATTTCTCACTAAAAAAATACAATTTTTTTAAAATTTTTTTAAAAAGAAAAACATATTTAATTTTTTTATTTAATTAAAAATAATAATCCAAAGCTCATAAAAAAAATATCAAATTTATTTTAAAATTTTTCAAAGATTTTTTTATTTAATTTTTCAATTAATTTATTTTTTTTTTTTTTTAATTAAAAAAATCAAATGCAAATAAAATTAGAAAAATCAATTTAAATAAATTAAAATTTTATAAATTAATTAATTTTTTTCAAATTTTCCAATCAATTTTCTAATTTAATTTTTAAATAATTTATTTTTTTTTTTAATTAAATTTATAATAAATTAGAAAAAAAAAAATTAATAATATTTTTAAATTTTTAAAATTTTTATTAATAATTAAATTAATTTTTTTATTATTAATTTTTTATTTTTTATTAAAAAAATAATATTTAAAAATTATTTAAATATTTTATTTTTTTTTTTTAGAAAGACGTCGATGAACCAATGCCGGGTTACCTGAGCTTGCATCAAAATGCCCAATCGCTGATCATCAAATGGACCCCGAATCAGCTAATGAACGGTTTCAGTGAGTCCGAAAATGTCGCAGACAAATCCTCGTACTGGACATATGCACTCAACATAAATGTCGATGAAATTGTATACGTACATTGCCATCAAGCGCGTGGCACAGATACGGGCGGAACGATAATCTTAGGTACATAAATCCTTTTTTTTTCTTTGTCAACAAACAACTTTTCTAACAAAATTTTATTATTTTTTTTTTTTTTTGGCAGTTGGTCAAGATGGCGTTCAACGCCCACCAATTCACTTTCCCGAAGGCGGGCACATGGCGCAATTTTTGGGATGTCTCGAAACGGGTCTTTTGCCGCATGGGCAACTCGATCCGCCGCTCTGGACTCAACGAGGCATCGGGAGAATTTTTCCGTGGCCCATGAAGTCGCGTCGTCGACCCTTGCCGTCCCTCATGGAGGCAAATAACGACGAGATGCCCATCGATTATGTGTTCCGGGTGATCAACAAGGCGACAACTGACGAACTTTGCACGAATTTGGAGTCGATACAGTCGGAATCGTATCACGATAAGTTGCTGCATTTGTTGGTGAAGACACATTCCATCTTCGAAATGGGACGAACGAGTCCGAGATCGAGACCGCAATTGAGTAGCTCGTCGACTAATGAAAGTAGCGATTATTCGAGCAAAAGCATGTCGTTGGATATGAATTCACTTGATTCGCCAAATGTGAGTATTGAGTGTTTTTTTGATTTGATTTTTGAGGAATTTTAAAGAAAAAAATAATAGAAGAAAAATTTAAAATGTGAAATAATAAATAAAATTTCAAAAAATAAGTATAAATATTTTAAAAAAAATAAAAATTAAATTAAAATATCAAAAATAATTTCAAAAAATATTAAAATAAAAATTTTTTTAAAATTAAACTACTTCATTAAATAAAAATATAATTTTTTTTTTCAAAAAGTAAAAAAAAAAATAAAAAAAATCTGGAAAAATGATGAAAAAATTGAAAGTTTAAAAAACTAATAAATTAAATAATAGTGAATGCTAAACTAAATTAAAAAAAAAACATAAAACGTTTTGAAATTTTTTGTGAAATAATTAAATTTAGAGAAAATTAAATTTAAAAAAAATAAAAAAAAAATAAAGTGAAAATTAAAAAAAAAACTATGAAAGAAAAATGTTAAAAAAATAAAAAAGTGACAAAATGATGGAAAAAAATCGAAAAAGTAAATCAAATAATATTAAATAATAAATTAAATATTTGATTAAAAAAATAAAAAAAAAAATTAAAAATTCTTTTAAAATAATTAAATTTAGTGAAAAATTAATTAAAATATAAAATAAAAAAATGAAAAATAATATAAAGTGAGAATTAAAAAAAAAAGAAAAAAAGATTAAAAAATAAATCGAAAAAAAAAATTTGGAAAAATAAAAAATATAAAGAAAATATGAAAAATATTTCAACAAAAAAAATAGAATTTTATAAAATGAAAAAATTAAATAAAAAGTTAATTTTAATTTTTTAAATTAATTTAAAATTACATAAAAAAATCTTAAATCGTAAAAAAAAATTTCCTCATTTTTAAAATTTTAAATTTAAATTTTAATAATATTTTTTTTTTAGATAATTCCAACGAAACAACAACAAATCGAGAACAAAACCAAAAGCATCGAGCTCGTTTGCACCTCCATGAAGAAGCAAATAATGTCACGCGCCTTCTACGGTTGGCTCGCCTATTGTCGCCATCTCAAAACCGTTCGCACGCATTTGTGGGAGCTCGTGCATCGCGAAATCGCTTCCGAAATTGGCGCCGAAGAAGGCCTCACGAAAGAACGATGGCAAGAACTTCACGACGCGAACGGCGTCATAACCGACGATCAAGAATTCTATCGTCTCGTTTATCACGGAGGCGTTGCTGACACCATCCGCAAAGAGGTATGGCCTTACTTACTGGGTCACTACACGTTTGGCTTGACGCCCGACGAACGCATCGACCTCGATGAACGAACACGTCTCGACTACGAGACAAAAATGAGCGAATGGCTCGCGGTCGAAGCAATTGTGCGGCAACGCGACAAAGAAAAAACCGCACATGCTGTCGCCAAATTGAGCTCCTCCGGCGGAAGCGGCGACAAAAACACATCGAAAGGCGTCGATTTGGATGCCGATATCGACAACGATGTCTTCGAGGAAAACGGGTTTTCGGATTTGTCGGATCCGGAAGTGGATGACGACGAGTCGACGGAGAAAGATCGATCGTCGCGCAAAAATAGCAGCAAAAAGAATTCGGGACCATTCCCGCTTGTCGTCGAGGATAAAGCGGAAGATGTCACAAAATCGCCGCAATCGAATAGCAGTCGACACGTAACGAGTCCCGATTCGCCAAATACGTCGTCGTACGAAACAGTCGGCGAATTGCCGGATCTTTTGACTCCCGTGCAAGAACAAATCAAAGAACTGAAAGACTCGCATCAAGTAATTGTCACAGATGCATCGATCGATGTCGTTAGTACGTCACCCGAATTGAGAAATGGCGACGATGGCATGAATCACATGGATCCCATTGGCGAGGAATGTAACGCGACACAAACACTCGAACCTGAGCCAAAATCAACGTGTGTTTCGCCTGCCAGCTCTAATGGAGGAATTTACTCCGTAAGTCCTTAAAAAAATTTTAAATTAAAAAAAATTAAAAAAAAAATTTTTTTTTAGAGCGACTTACTTGAAAACTTTGGACTCAACTTGCATCGCATAGAAAAGGACGTTCAACGATGCGATCGAAATTATTGGTATTTTGCCAATGAAAATCTCGATAAACTTCGCAACATTATTTGCACGTAAGCCACATTCAATATTTTTCCATTTTTTCATAGAAATAAAAACCAAAAAAATTTCAGTTACGTATGGAAAAACTTGGATATCGGATATATGCAAGGCATGTGTGACTTGGCAGCACCATTACTTGTGATATTTGACGACGAGGCATTAAGTTACGGGTGTTTTTGTCGTTTTATGGAACGCATGATTGAAAATTTCCCCAACGGTTGTGCCATGGACATGCATTTCTCGAATATGCGGTAAGTTGGGTAACCACAAAAAGTGTTTTTGTGACATTTGACTCTCGAGTTTTTGTCACATTTTGAGGGAAAACTGAAAATTTAAGCAGAAATTGACATATTTAAATTTTTTAATTGGTTAAATTTTTTAAAATGTGCATTGGGATAAAATAATTAAAATGTATACTGGGTTTAAATTTTAAAATATGCATTGGGATGAAAATTAAAAATTTAATTTTACTGTAAAATCAAATGAAAATGTACTCTGGGTTAAAAAAATAAAAAAAATTTTGTCAGGGTGAAATTTTAATCGTTGCAAATTTTTAGAAGGGGTTCAAAAATGTGAAAATTTTAAATTTAATTTCAAAATGTGCTATGGGGCAAAAAGCATAAAATTTTCATTAATACAAATTTCATCGGAAATTGAAAATGTGCATTGGGTTCAATTATTTCAAGCCTAAATTTGAAAATTTATTAATTTGATTTTATGAAAAATTTCAAATGTGAATTGGGTCAAAAATAAAAAAAAATTGCATTAGGTCGAAAAAAAAACAGAATTTGCATTGGGACAAATATTTAAAAAAAAATTTAACTTTTAAATTTATTTTAAATAAACATTGAGGCTAAAATTATAAAATGGAATAAAATTTTAAAATTTTTTTTTAGAAAATTTTTAGAATATGCCTTGGGGTGAAACTTCAAAATGTGACTTGGGTCAAAAAATAAAAAAATTCATCTAAAATTGATAAAAATCATTACGATTTTCTTATTAAACTTTTTTTTTGTATTTTTTTCAGATCTCTCATCCAAATTCTCGACTCGGAGATGTACGAACTCATGCAGGCGCATGGCGACTACACACACTTTTACTTCTGCTACCGATGGTTTCTGCTAGACTTCAAACGAGAACTCGTGTACAATGACGTATTTGCCGTGTGGGAGACCATTTGGGCTGCCAAACACATTGCTTCAAGTCATTTTGTGCTATTTTTGGCGCTGGCACTTCTCGAAACATACAGGGACATAATTTTATCGAATGGCATGGACTTTACGGATATAATCAAGTTTTTTAATGGCAAGTCAATTTATTTATTTTTTTTTTCGAATTTTATTAAAATTTATTTAATTTCTTTTAGAAATGGCTGAACGGCATGACGCCCAAGCTGTACTGAAATTATCACGTAGCTTAGTTCATCAATTACAGACTATCATTGAGAATAAGTAAATTATGGATCTTCCACTCATACTTACACATATACAAAACACAAATACAAAAAAAAATATATAGATATTGTAATAAATAATGAAAATTGAAGAGAAAATTATATATTTTATGCGCAAAATTAACTTTTAACTGATGATGATTACGTATTTGAGGAGAACGCGTGCAATTGGATTGAAAGTTGTGTAGTTTTAACATATTTAAGACAAAACATTAATGAGACAAAAATCTATATTTGTAAAAAAATAAAATGGATACACACAGAAATAGTTGAAAAAGCTAAAAAATGCTAAAGAATTAAAAAAAAATATGTTGCAAAAATTAAAATGTGTTAAAAAAACAATAAATTTAAAAAAATGTATGAAGTTTTATAAATTAATTATCAAAATAATGATAAATAATACCTAAAACAAGAAATATTTTGTTACAAATTAAAAGATAAGTTTTTGTGTCTAACTGTTTCTCAAAGAAAAAAATATAATCTGGTTCCCGAATGTTAACTGTTATAATTCGCAAATTTATTGCGTTTCATTGCGTTTTTAATAAAAAAAAATAATTTTTCCTTTTATTCCACAGTTGGTATCCTTACCATTAGACAATATGGGAAATTTATTTAAAAACATTTAAAATCTCCATAAAATCCTTCTCTTCTGAAAAAAAATTTGTCGTTCCTAACAAACTTCCACACATTTGTAAAAAGCCCTAAATTACTAAAGACACAATAAATTGAACGTAATTTTGGGGCTGGAACCCAAAACAAAAAAAAATAATTTGTTCTAAGTTCTAAAAAATTGTTAAAAATTAACAAACAAATATAAGAAAAAATAAATTAATTAATTTAAGAAACTCTAAATAAATTATACGAAAAAAAAATTATATATGAATGTTATGTAGCTTCAAATCATATTTTATTCACTGTTATTCTAATTTACACATAAAATCTATTTAACAAAAAAAAAAATAGATTTAAAAAATCTCTATATGTACTGTTAGCCTTTCTATGCGAACATATTGTGTGTGTATCAAAAAAAAAAATATCAGAGACGAAAAATCAATCAAAATTTCCTGAATTTAATCCACCTATTTGAATATTTTTTTGGATCGAAATTTTCAACATTCATAAAAATTTTTATGGGTCAAATGTGTTAAAATTTAATACAAACTTATTAATTTTTTTTGTAAGGCGACTAAAATTAATTAATTTAATTTAAAAAAAATAATTTTATTTTTTTTTTTTGTATTTACTGCTGCTGAGATTTTTCCTCTTTCAAGTTTTCAATAAATTTGTACGAAAAACTAATTATTTTTTTAAAAATTAATTAATTAATTAAAAAAAAATAAAATTTAATTTATTTTATTTAAATGTAAATTAAATTAATTTAATAATTAATTAAATTCAATTAATTCAATTATTTTTTAAATTAAATGAAAATTTTTAATTTTATTTAATTTAAATTTAATATAATTTTAAAATAAATAATTAATTAATTAATTTTAATGAAATTTTAATACAAAAAAATAAAAACAAATTCCAGAGCTTTTGATCAATTTGTTGATTACATTTTTTTCAAATTTTGTAAAAAAATATTAATTAATTTTTTAATAATTTAATTTTAATAATTTTGATTTTAATAATTATTTTTTAAATATTAAAAAATTAAATTAAATTAAATTTTAACTTGTTTTTAAATTTTTATTTAAAAATTTTTATTAAAAAAAAATAAAATAAAAGAAAATAATAAAAAATTCTTAAGTTTCAATTAAAAATTAACACATTCAGACCCTTAACATGTAAGAACTTTATACTTCTAACAAAACATAGAAAACAAAGTCTGAATGCGCCTGCATTTTCTGCAAATACCTAAATTACATACATATACTAACCTGAAGAACATCTCTAAGACTTATAAACTTTATAGATTTTTTTTTACTTTTTTCTTCACCTAATTAAAGTAAAAAAAAAACAAATCCTGTATAAATATTAAAATATAAAAAAAAAACTTGAGGGAAAAATATAAAAAATTAAAATAAATAAAAATGAATTAAATGAATAAATAAAGAAAAGACATTGATACTGTATAAAAAAAACGGATGCATTTTTAAACTCAATTTAATTTTGTCACATTATTGTTGAATTCCATCTCCTCCTTTTTCTTTTTTGCAATTCCATTAACGACAACGTGGGTCGATGACTTGCTACCTTGTTGACCTTTTGTGAGGTATGCTTTTCTATAGAAATCGGCAAAAAGAAGGAACATGAACATTGTTTGAAAAACCGCGAAAATACACCATGGAATGGGAACACTGTGAAAACTCTTACTAAAAATTGGCCAACCAAAGTGAATTATTAAGATGGAAAATTGTACCTGAAAAAAAAATTTTTTTTATATTTAATTAATTTTTTCAAAAAAATTTTTACCATTTGTAATTCAGTCAAATGTTTTTTCCACCATAAAGATTGTTGTTGTTGCAAATCCGGCTTCTGGATCGTGAGGAAATAATAGCTGTACATAATTGTATGAACAAAGCTATTTATGATGACGAGTAACATGTAATGACTTCCAGCGAAAAATTTATTGTGAATGAATTCAACGACAATCATGATGCAATGATGGTACAAATGCAAAAAACTGATTTGATTCGATTTTTTTCGAAGAACAAAAAATACTGTATCGAACAAATCGCAGACTTTTGCCCAAAAATAAAGGTAACAAATGACTGCTAAGGCATATCTCGGTTCGCCATTTGGCGTGGCGAAATGATGAAGTCCGAAATAATCGAAATCCGGTTGCCAGTACGAGTAATAGAGACCACTTGTAGCAATAACGAAGCTAAAAATTACTTGAAACAAGTTGTAGGCGAGCAGGATACCACGCAGCTGATATGGTTTCCGTTGCGACATAAAATGCGGTCCTATTTTTCGAACGAATGATAAATAAAGAGTGAGAATCAGGAAAATATAAAGCGGCGATCGGAGCAGCAAGAAATCGCAATTTCGTGGATCTGTGGAAAAAAAACGTAATTTTTTAATTATTTAATTTAATTCAAAGTACTTTTTTTTATTTTAAGAAAAATAATTTATCTTAAATTTTTTAAATATTAGACATTTTTGAAAAGTTTTTTTTTTAAATAATTAAGAATTATTTTTTTTAATTAAAAAAATTAAAAGAAAAATTTTAGTGAATCAATCTGAAAAATTAAATTTAAAAATTTTAATTTATTTAATATGAAAATAAATTTAATTGACAATTTTTATTTTTTTTTAAATTAATTTTATAATTAACTTAATTTAATTTAATTTATTTAATTTAACTTAATAATTTTATATTTTTTAAATTTAAATTAATTTATTTATTTTTTTTTATTTATTTATTTTTATTGTTAAATTTATTTTTATTTGAACTAATTTATTTATTTAAGTAGGTATGGTCTATTTTATGTCAAAAAAATTTAATTAAAAAAATATAAATTTAAATATTTAATTTTTTTTATTTTATTATAATTAATTATTTGAAAAAAACATGAATTTTTATTATTTAATTTAATTTTATTTTTTCAAAGATTTTAGATTATTTAAGTTAATTGATCTACAAAAAAAAATTTAATTTAATTTACAATTAAATTTAAAAATAAATAAAAAAGCTGAAGATTTTATTAAAAAAATTATTTTATTATTTTAAAAATTAAAATTAAATTAAATAAATATTAAGAAAAATTTAAAAAAATATTTTATTTAATTTAAGTCTTTATTCTTCATTTTTTTTAAATTTCTTTAATTTTAATTATTTATTTTTTTTTTATTTTTATTTTTATTTCAAAATTTATTTAACAAAAAAAATTATTGATTTTTTAATTTTTCCACAAAATTCCAAAATATCAAATATAACGAAAAGATTAAAAACTTAAAACATTTATTCTAATTGTATCTCTTTAATTATATTTATTTACCTTTGTACTCCATGTATTGATGATAACCATCATAAAGTTTCCGTAATACCAAAAACATATTAAAATTTGAAAAAAAAACTTTTAATTACAAAAAATAAATTATTTAAAATTGAAGGACTTGTTAGTTGAAGCGTTTTACGAGAAATGCCAAAAAACGTTCATACACCAAAAAAAGCTTGAAAAAAAAGAAAATTATGCAAAAATTTATTCAAGTTGTCAAAGGTTATCAAACAAAAGTGGCGGATCCCATATGCGTACTTCAATCATTGTTCAACGAAGTAGCACGACGAAAAAAAAAGGAAAATAAATAAATTTGACAATGATTTATTGAAAAATTTGACGCGCTACAAATATGTTATTTACTTTTAATCATCAGATAACTTTTTATCTGGCTTTTGCACGGCTTTAGGCTTTTTCAGATATGCCTTGATGTAAAAGTCACCGAACAGTATGAACATGAATAAATTCTGAATTGCGCCGCAAATCAACCAGAATTTCGGGTATTCACAATCTGGATTGAGAATCGGGCGGGAAAAATGAAAAATTAATATGGCAAATTGAATCTGAAAGGCAAAAAAAAAATGTTTTGTTAAAAAATATTAATTAATTAAATTTTTTTTTTTGCTTTTAGATTTTACCAATTGGATCTGTGTGATGTGTTTTTTCCACCAAATCGATTTTTTCAGCTCAGGCTTGAAGGACGTTAGGAAGTAGTAGAAGTACATGATGACATGGACAAAGCAATTTATGATGCCTAGAAGCGCGGCATGACCTCCTGTAAAAGGTAAATATGAGAAATTTTAATCAAAATATTTTTTTTTTTATAAAAAGTGTTATGAATTAATCCAAACCAAGCAAAAAATAAAAATTAAAAGAAACAAAAAAATTTCGCCGAGACGACTTAATTAGCGCCATCAAAACTATCGTGACATGCAAAAAGGCATTAAACCCATAACCCATGTGAATGTGTCTCCATATGATTAACGAAAAAACAACAACAAAGCATGAAACAGCAAAAAAACGTACCTGGTAGAAATTTCCCACAAATGTACGAGCCGAAAACCATTCCAGCATGATGATAAACGTGTAAAAAGCTGATGTTTTTGTCCTTTTTTCGCAGAACGAAAAAGATCTGAAAAAGCGATAAGATTGGTTAAAAAATTAATTCGACAACTTTTTCGTCTGCAACTCACAGTGTCTAACAGGTCACTCAACTTTAGCAGAAAATACCAATAAGTGTAAAGAATTTCCAATTGGGCTTCCTCAGAGTCATCATATTTCACAGGTTGACAAGCCAAATTATAGTGTACCCGATGAAATGCATGATAATAAGCCTAAAAGTCAATAAAAATAGAAAATTGACAGAATTAGGCAGAATTGGGGAAGGTCATGGCAACGAAAAATTTAAATAATAATTTTAATACATAGTCATTGCCCGACGTGGTTCCGCTACTTGTTTCATGTACGACGCTATTTTGACGTCAAAGTTCATTATAAAACTGTTACAAATGTGTTTAAACTAATTTTTATTCTATTTTATAACACATTTCTACACAACAACAAGTAGCGATGAAAAAATTACCATCAAAATTGAATTACTTACCAAACAACCGAGATACGTATTTGCTATGACCTGAACGAAATTATAGATCATCATGACGTTGTTCAGCTCGAACGGTTTGCGGTTTGTCATTAATTTGGGACCCAAACTCTTCACAAAGTACAAATAACCGACAATAATGGCAGCAACAGGCAATGGCGAACCGAGCAGTGGATATTCCTCGACACGTGGGTCTACAAAAAAAACAACAAATTTTTTACTGCATTTTAATTGAGTGTTGCATACACGTGTCCCACAAACCTTTGTACTCGTTGAAATAGTGCATGTAACCATTGTACAATAGTTTTATTACGTGAGCCATTTTTTTATATCACTTTAATATTTTTTTATTTTTTAATTATTATTTTTTTAATTGTTCTTTAATCTCATAAAATGTGCATTACACTTTTCACTAACAAAATGCAAAAAATTAAAATTATTAAAAATATTTTCATAATCTATTTATAATAATTAAGAATAATTTTATTAATAGGGGTTCGAATCTCAGAACAGATTTTTTAATATAATATTTTTTTATTGTCTGATACCCGTATTAAATAGTCAAGGTTTTAAAAGAGACTAAAAGCAGCCGGAATTTAAAGTATAGCATAAGCTTGGTTTGTAATTTTGGACTACTTTTCGTAAATTTTGTAAGTGCGCTTCGTTCATAAGAATTGAAAATTTTTACTTTAACGATTTATTTAGTTTCGTTTCAGGTATTTTATTGTGTTGGTAAGAATTTGAAGAATTACAACTGAAAACAAAAGTATAAAAGGAAACTCCTTAAAAAATTATTAGCTAATGGAAGAACATCTTGTTTAGACATAAGAATGAAAAATTTATTGAATAAAAAAGCAAATCTGTCAATTCCTCTCGTTCAGCATCGACATGACCACGACACAAGGAGAAGGTCCAGATTACAAATCCCATTGTCTCGAACAAACTACTCACGAAACAGTGTTTTTCATGAAGGAATAAACTTCTTCAACAACCTCCCTTCAGAACTACGACACACCGATACCTCTTTCTTTTCAAATCAAAACTGAAACAAATACTGACAATGATCTGAGGCATCACTTTTAAACGAATTAACTAAAACCTGTGATACTAATGTATTGACATTGAATCAATTTAAAAAGAAAGCCAAAGCCAAAAACTCATCGCTTCCATCATGTTTTTTTTCTGATATACCGTAATGTAGAGAATTTAAAAATCTGTTCTCTTAACGAAAATGGAAGTCAAAATTCGTTCTCTTAACATTTTTTTGTTTCAAATTCTAATTTTTGAAACTTTTTAACTAAAATATTTGAACTTTCAACTATTTTTGTACTTTTATGTATTTTTATTTTAAAATTTTCATTTTTGTGTTAAAAACATTTAAAAATACAACTAAAATTTGTTTAAAAAAATATTTAAAAATGTTAAAAATTTGAGAGAAATTGTGTTCTCTTAACTTCAAAATTAGCCTTCTCTTAATTTATCTACATTTTTCCGTTTCATTTGAATTTTAACGGTTTTTTTTTCTCTTAGCATTCTCTACATTACGGTATTTTTTTCCATCATAACTATTTTTCCATCAAAAATTCGATGAGTTTTATGACATATTTTAACATTTTATGATGATTTTCGATGAATTGAACAATCCATTCGATGACAAAAATTTTAAAAAGAAAAAAATCCAAATTTTAAATTAAAAAGAAAGCAGGTTCTCTAAATTTTTGACATTTTTTAAAAATATTTTTAACAACAACTTTAAATAGATTTTTTTAAAAATAAATTATAAACTCAAAATTAAAATATACAAAATTAGTAAATAAATTTCAAAATTTCCAGATAAAAGTTTTAAAAAACCAACTTTTAAAATTCTCTCAGTATTATCTACATTACGGTAATACCTGAAGTCATCGGATATACAAATCACAGCAAATCACTCTAATTCAAATATTAAATCAAAAATGTCACAAAACAAAATTAAAAACCAAAAACCAATTACGAAAATCATTATCATTTCTTAGATACCTAACCATACTTTGTAATAGTTTGTTTAGAAATTCCTTCATAACAAATGCAGGTCAAAGGTGATCAAAACAATACGTCCATCAATCGCTTTAATTCATGATTTTTTTAAAAGGAAATTTCAAACTTTCTTGATGAAAAGAAACAAAATAATTTTTTGTACAATTTAGGACAGTTCTAGATACATTTAACAAGCTAACAATTAAAAAGTGACCCAAAAATTTCGCAAAAATAATTTACACAAGGTTACACAATTATATTAGCAAACAATTTAATTTTAATTTTTTTTTTCAAGTAATGACGTTTTTTTCGAAGAATTCGTTTTTCGTCGTATTTTTCCATGTTTCTGTGTATAAGTTAACATTGTGTAAGTTCAATGAAAAAAAAAAATAATTAATGCCACAAAAAGTGTGTTCCTGTTTAAGTAATTGCGCGAACGTTGTCAGTTTTTAATCGAAAGTGCAGTAAAAAAGAAGCGAAAATTTGTCGTCGTTAATTTTTTTTTTAAATTTTCCAAAAAAAAAATATGGCGCTAATTTTACGAACATTATGGGATTACACGTACTTTCTGTTCAACGAATACAAAGATCCGCGAAATGAGCATTTTCCATTGCTCGGATCGCCGTTTCCCATTTTTGGAATTCTCGCGGCTTATTTGTACTTTGTGCTGAGTATTGGGCCGCGTTTTATGGAAAATCGTAAGCCTTTTGATATTCAGCGCATTATAAATTGGTACAATATCGCGCAAGTGGTCATAAATTTATTCATTGGAGTTGTCGTAAGTCTTGAGTTATTTTTTTTTTTCAAGAGACAAAAGGTCACGAAACGATGAATTTTCAATTATAGGGTCTTAAATATTCGTATCTCCAACCGGATTTTAGTTTACGTTGCCAACCGATTGACCACAAAACGACGCCTGAACGACAAATTTTGCTAAAAGTCTGTTACGGCTTTCTGTTATCACGAATGTTTGACCTCCTGGATACGGTAATAATATGTCCTTGAACTTTTCACAGCGAAACAATATTCTTGACCTCTGGCAAGTTTTTTTTTCGAACGTCATTTCGAATCGCATTAACATCGACTACCTGAACATTTTTCCCGCAAACGGGTGGCTTTGTAGCTATAATTACGACTATTTCCGCACATATGGAGAACAAAAAAAATATTATTAGAAGCAACGACGACATTAATTAACACAAAACATATTTCTACTCTCTCATTCGTAACTCGATAGAGCAAAAAAAAAATAATGAAGTTAAAAGCTTTTTTTTCATTGTTTAGATATTTTTTGTCCTGCGAAAACGTGATAGGCAAATTTCGTTTTTGCATTTGTACCATCATGCTGGAATTGTATTTGGAGCGTACATTTTTAATAAGTTTATGGCAGGTAAGATGTCTCATTCCATCTTTTCCCTAACTTTTGAATTAGATAAGAACAAAAATTGGAGAGTCGTTTGAAGCGCTTCTCTTATTTTTTTTAGAACCGAAACGCTTTTACATTTTTTATTAACACTTGAAAAATTAAAAAAAAATCACTAAATTTTTTTTTTATTTTCTTAAGTTTATAAATTTTTAAATTATTAAATGAATTTTTTTATTTAATTTTTTCAAGTTTAAATAAAAAAAAATTAAAAACGTTTCTCAAAAATCAATCGAAAAAAATTATTTAAAAACCTGAATTTTAAGTAGCAATTTTTTAAAATTCTGAAATATTTCAAAAAATTAATAGGTAAAAAAAATTATTAAATCAATTAAAATAAAAAATTATTTAAAATTAAATATTTTAATTTCAAGCATCATGAAATTTAGCTTAACTTTTGCCTAAAAATTTAAAAAACTAAAATAGAAAATAGCTTAATTTTCGGATTAAATTTGGATTTTATGCAAAAATTTTTAATTTCCTTCAAAAATTTAAATTTAAATTTT
The DNA here is from genome assembly GCF_036172545.1 of Culicoides brevitarsis. Taxonomy (NCBI): domain Eukaryota; kingdom Metazoa; phylum Arthropoda; class Insecta; order Diptera; family Ceratopogonidae; genus Culicoides; species Culicoides brevitarsis. Next base: position 37,167,310 of record NC_087085.1, on the reverse strand, counting down.
TTTTTAGCTTAGTTAAATAGGTTTGACTTAAAAAGTTAAGCTCTTATTTTTTTCTTTTTTTTTTTAATTTAAATTCAGACAATTTAAATTTCATCTCAAATGATGAAAACAAAAAAATATACAAAGACGTCAAATTGCCTTCTTTTTAATTTAAAAAGTACTAAAAACCAGATCTCGTTAATTTACGTTTCCAGACTGCATAATAAAAACACAAAAATACAAATTTTTACCAGTTGTCACCTTAATTAAAATTTTTCCATTCTCCCGTTTTCACCCTTTTTATCTATTTGTTTTTTTATAGGAAGTCATTCTGTTCTTCTGGGAATCGTGAATAGCTTTGTACATGTCTTCATGTACGGCTACTACTTCTTGACGTCATTCAAGCCCGAACTGAAAGCATCAATTTGGTGGAAAAAGCACATCACGCAGATACAAATTGTAAGAAATTTCTTGTATTTTTTGGTTTGTTTGATCTTTTTTAACATTTCTCAATTTTCAGATACAATTCGTCATTTTGGTTGTTCACTTTGGACTGCCACTTTTCTACACAGATTGCAATCATCCGAAGGCGTTACTTTTCACGGGTGCCGTGCAAAATTTGTTCATGTTGATACTCTTCAGTGATTTTTACATCAAAGCCTATCTGAAAAAGCCGAAAACGGAAGAAGCAATAAAACAAGATTGATTTAAAAAAAATTATGAAATAAATCATTAAAATAATATTTATCGAAAATTTATCGATTTTAATTAAATTCTCGAAATTAATTTAACAAATTTTTGAAAATTCGAAATTAATTTAACAAAATTTCGAAAAATCGAAATTAATTTAACAAATTTTCGAAAATTCGAAATTAAATTAACAAATTTGTGAAAATTCGAAATTAATTCAACAAATTTTCGAAAATTCGAAATTAATTTAACAAATTTTGGAAAATTCGAAATTAATTTAACAATTATTTTCATGAGTTTTTCCTTACATCGTCTTGATTTTTATTCTGAAGCCTTCTTAAAGTTAAATTTATTACATTTCAAAAAACTCCAATGAAATTCTCAAAGCAAAACTTGAGTTATTGCATTTCGATTTTTTCAGTTAATTTTTATTATTTTTCTTTTTTTATAAAAATTTGAAGTCATTAATTTTGTCAATTTTGGAAAATATTACCTTTAATTGCCGGATATCAACAATAATTTCGTTAGATTGTCTACATGATATTTTTTATGAAAAATTTTATTTTCCCATTGGCATCAGAGCTTTCATGGGATCTTGAGCATCTATTTGGGCAGTAAACCAAACATTGAGGAAAGTATCGTTATTTGCCAAGTGAAACCTCAAAAGCAACTTGTACACGCCTTTGGGAATAATTTGTGGAAATGCATTATCGAAAATATTTTCAACATTGGCATCCTTTAATCCTTCTTCGCCAATATAGGGACACGCGTGAATCAATCCCGGTGCAAAATTTAATACGCTCTTTGCAAAATAATAGGCAAATCCGCCAAGTTTCTCAATCGAATGAACACGCTCACAAACATTCTCATCAAACTCGATTGGCCAAGGTTGGAATTTCGTTCCCGTTGGAAATTTGTAAAACAACTTTCCGTAAACCCACAAATCGCTACAAGGTTTTCTGTAAGTGTAGCGAACATTTGTTATGCCGGTCCCATTTCTCGTTGGCTTGATCGAACAATTAACGGTCCCGTTGTAGATTTTGGGATTGATATGTTCACAACGAAGATTTTTTAAACGGACAGCCATTCGATTGATGGGGGAGATTTGAATGGAAGCCACCAAAGTGCATAGGGAAGCACAAAAAATGCAACTTTTCACGATAAAATCCATTAGGATACTAATAAAAAAAATTGTTTTTTTCAAAATTGTTTTCAATTTTACAGTAATTTAAGTAATGAGATACTTCCGTGAATCAAATCTAAAAAAACATCAACAAAATTGTCAATTTTTTATAATTATATATTTGAATTATATACTTGAATGATAATTTTTAATTATTTGATTGGTATATTTTTTCGAAATTTCCAAAAATATTTTTATTTATTTATTGTTTTTATTGTTGATGAAATTTCCTGTAAACAAAGCTAAATTATAAAATAAACTTACCTAAAATTATTACAAAAATTTAAAAAAAAACTCAATATTTCAAGTTATATTTTTTTTATTAATAACAATTTTCTTTTTAATATTATAAGCAATTTCCTGTAAACAAAGCTAAAATATAAAATAAACTTACCTAAATTTATTACAAATATTTAAAAAAAATCAATATTTCAAGTTATATTTTTTTATTAATAACAATTTTCTTTTTTTTTAATATTATAAGCAATTTAGATAAAATAATATATAATTAATGCATATTTTAAATTAAAAAAAAAAAATTTATTTATAAATTTTATTAATATTGAATTAAAACAAAAATTTAAGTTTTTTAATTTAAAAAAAAAATTTAAATTAATTTATTTTTAATAAAAAAAAAAAAATTTTACTTGTCTAAAAACCTACTTTCTTGATCCCTTTCATATCCTTACATCTAACCTTATTATTAATGTTTATATGATTTTTTTTTTGAAACAACTTTATTTTATAAACATTTCAAAGATAAAAGTCAACCTCGCCAATATATATTTTTATTTATATCTGATCATCATTATTCATAACCTTTTCGAAATTAACAAATTTTGATTAATTTTTTTAATATTAAAATTTTATAATATATATTTTTTTTTATATAAGTCGAAAGTAAGTATAAATTTACTGAATAGATGGGATAATTTTTTAATTTTATTTATATTAATATTATACTGAATATTATATCATGATATTTATTATTATTTTTAATTACAACTAAATTTTATACTTTACTTACACATTTAAGGTATAAACACTCGGGCATCATCTATCATTATTTTTTTTTAATTCTAAACACAAATAAATTCTTTATATGTTAACATTTTCTTACATTTCTATATCAATTTTTTATTTTTTTTTTATTTTAAGTAATTTTTATCATGAATAAAAAAAAAATAATTAATTAAAAAAATCAAAGAAAAATATTTTTTGTTATCATTTATTATTTATTAATAAATTTGGCAACATTTTTTCTTTTAAATAATTTAAAAAAAAAATTAACGATGATAACAATCGATAACGTCACGACACACGCAACGAGACGCCTAGCAATAATAATAATGATAAAAGGCAGATGCCGATACAACATTTGAATTCATCATTCATTTATTTATATATAAATGTATGTTAAGTATTTATTTATAATTATATGGAAAACAGAGTCGAAAGAAGTAATTTTCTTGTACGCTAACGTTGTTATTAAATATAAATTTTATTATAAAAAAATAAAGGAAATTTTTTTTTTCGTTATCAAGGTTATTAATTATAAGGCGCCAAGATGATTACATTGTTTGTTGGATTTGTGCTTATTTTAAGTTAATTATACATATAAATTTTATCAATGGAATTTATTGAGAGTAAATTAAAAATCAGACGCGAAAGAATTTAAGCGAAATTTAATTTGAAAACATTTTTGCGGTTTTAATTTTTATTTACTTTTATTTTTATTTATTTTTTTTTATAATAATTTTTTATTTAATTTTTTTTTATTATTTATATCATATTTTTTTTATAGGCAAATAGTACGTCAATCGTCGATTGTTAGCATTTTTATAGGAGGTATTTTTTCATCTAGATATTTATTTTTGTTTTTACAAAATGAGGATGAAAAAGGTTCAATTCATAAATTAAAATGTGAAAAGTACAGTGTGTTCAATTAATTTTTTTCTTAATATTTTTTGCTGTAATTTATTTATTAAAAAAATTAAATAAGTTTAATTCCGCCAAATAAATTATTTTTCTCAAAATAAATTTTATTTATAAAAATTTATTATTTTAATTAATTTTTATTATTTCTTTAAATTAATTAAATTAAATTAATTTCTTAATTGTTATTAATTAATTAATTTATTAATTTCTTTAAATTTAAATGTTTAAATTAATTAAAAAATTATTTTTCTTAAATAAAAATAATTTAAATAAATTATAAAAATAATTAAAATGTTTAAAAATTGTTGAAAAAATGAAAGAAAAAAATAAATTTAATAAAAAAATTAATTGAACACTTTGTATTTTAAAAAAAACGATAAAAAAAAGAATAATATACATTCGTTCAATTTACCATTCGAAATATTTTTTTTTATTATCTGTGAGTGTTTTATTTTTATACGTTTTATGTGAGTTGAAAAAAAATATGGTCCCATTTTGCATATTTTCGTTCTTTTTATGAGTTTTTTCATTCATAAAACGTAAAAAAAACGAGAAAAACCTCCGTCGCACGTTAATTACTGGTAACAATTTTCGCACAACTTTATTAAAGATTACAATATTCATTACTTATGCAAACGCGACACTTCCCATGTACCTTTTACAGAAGTGTGTCAAACGAGATCTTTGGTATGTTAATTTTTTTTCTCTACTCAAAGGTGTTTCTAGCAAAAGGAATTATGTAACAATAATCATAAAATCATGACATGATTCATTTTCGTTTGAACAATTTTCATGACGCCTCGCGCCTCTTAGCTAAGCTCGTCTTTGAGACTTTTTTTTTTTGCTTTAATAATGAATTATGTATTTCGTTTCAGCAAAATTGTTCCAGTGCGAGAGGAGGAATAATCTTTGATTACCTTGAAGATTTATCTCGGGATGTAGAGAAGGAGACGAGGCAATAAAAGATCAAATTCGCATCGCAACATGAAACCGAAAATCCTTCTCGCATGTAAGTTCAAGAGAAACTAATCGCTTTTCTATCCCAAGGGCAAAAGGTGGATTCATAAATTAATTCTTTGATATCTGGAAAATTCGTATATGTGAATCAAATGGTGCGGCAGATATATTTATGGGTTCATGTGACTAAAGAGAAATGTGAGAAAAGTTCAGATTCGAGATTGTTTTTTTTATATTTGTAATTTGATTTGGATTTTTTTTTTCATCAGGCGAATTTTTTCTTGGGACCTATGAAGAAAAATTTTTTTGGTAAGTCTTAAACTGGTCAAAGTAAGACTGAAATTATCAGAAAATTGGCTTTTTTTAGAAAAATTTAAATTTTTTAATTAAATTTTAAATTTTAAAAGGTGAATTTTTAATAAAAAATTAATGATTCATTTTTTTATTTTTATTTTTTCTATAAGAAAAAAAAAATTAATTTTAACGATAATTTTTTGAATGAAATTAAATTATTTTCATAAAAATTTAAAAAAAAATTAAGAAAATTTAAATTTTATTTTTTATTTATATTTAAAAAAAAATAAGTGAAAAAAAAATATTAAAAATTTTAACGGTAATTTTTTGAAACGAATTTTGATTTTTTTTTTAATTTTTAAGGTTTAAAAATATTAAAAAATAATTGAAATTTTTGATTTAAAAATATTATTTATTTTTTTTACGAAAAATTGATATTTACAAATTTTTATAATTTTTTTTTTAAAGAGAAAAATCGAAACAAAAATTTTTTCCGCCCTTAAGTCTTTTAAAGTTTCAAGTATAGAGGCAATTTCTGATAATATTTAGAAGTAAAGTGATATGCTCTTCAATTTAAATTCGTTTCCATTTTCCGAAATCAACTTTTTTTTACTCGGTTAATGAAAAATGTAAAAATTAAACTAAAATCACTTGAAAAAAAAAGTAAAAAGTGGAAAACTCGATACAAAATGTTAGTAAGGCAAACTTTTTTGCGATGCTATGGCATCTGTGTTTGTTTTTCAGCGAAAATTGGAAAATTTGATGAGATTCAACTTTACATGCACATCAATGTTGAATAATGTCGAGAGCAGCTAACAACCTAAAATAACTCTAACAGTACTTTTTTTTTATCAATTACGTGTTTTCTATGTATAAAAAGGTAAAAATCCAGTCAATGCCTTCTTCATGTCGCGCAGGGATCAATTTAACAGGACATTTGATACACTAACTACATGCTATGTGTGTCTACGGGATTTACATTTTTTCCTTTCAGCAGCAAAGCGGAGCGAAATTATCGAGTGCTGTCCTCTTCGCCTTCGCCCTCCGACGAACTTCGGATCGAGTTGTATTGGGAATTTTTGCTCTTTAGCATGCGAAGGAAGCTGCCCATGGCGAAAATGGTGCGTCGATGACGATGGAAAATGCCCTGGTAGAGGGCATCACGTAAGGCCTTGCGATCGTCGACAACATCCACGGCGGAAGTCAATGATGTTTGGTGTGGCAACATGCGGGAACCGTAACGTGCTAAAAAAAAATATTAAGAAAATTTGAAAGATTTTTTTTTTATTTTTTAAATTTATTTTTAAGAGAGATTTTGATTTTTTCAAATTTTTAATTCAAAATTAATTTTTAATTTTAATTATTTTAATTTAATTTTAATTCAATTAAATTTTTATTTAAATTAAATTAATTTTAATTATGATGAATTAATTTTAAAAATTCGTAAACAATTAAATGAATTTGAACAAAAATTTTATTAAATTTAATGAAATTGTCAAAAAATTTAAAATTTTAAGAAAAAATTTGAAAAATGTGAAATTTTTATTGAAAATTATTTTTTATAACTTTTAGATAATATTTTCAATTTTTTTTTATAACTGAAAAATGTCTTTAAATTTAAAAAAAAATATTAAAAATAACCCAAGACAAATTTTTAATTTAATTTAATTTTTTTTTTAATTTTTTTAATTTTTTTTAAAATTATTTATTCATAAAAAATTAAATTTTCATAAAATTATCCAAATATATTATTTAATTATATTATTTAAGATTTAATTTTAAAATATTTTTTAATTTTGGCTCAAAAATTAAATTTTAAAAAATTTGAGTTGTCGTTTCATTTTTAATTGTCAAAATTTATTAACGAAAAATTTTGTATTTTTTTCACAAAAAAAAAAATATTTTTTTAAAATTAAATTAAAAATTAATATTTTAAATATTTTTTCCGAAGTTTAGGTTAAATTTGTTTTAAGAAAAAAATCAACAAAAAAAAATAAATAAATAAATCTTACCTTGACTACTTGGCGATCTCGGAGACATTGGCGACCGAAACTCCCCATTGTTATTTTTCGCATTTTCATCTTCGTCACTACTCACTTGCCCGCTCTCCGAGTCATTCTTTTCCGCATTCGCCGAACAATTTTCATTTTCGGAACTTGTCGAATTGTCATTTTTGAGTCGAATTTCAATTTGCTCGAGCGATGCTGGCGACGACAGATCCAGTTTCATGTTCTTTTTCAATAAATTGTTGTCGGCAGCTTTGAGCGGTATCACCTGTATATCCGCCGACTGTATTTCTATCTCTATTGGTCGTTGTTGTGATAACATCGGGCAATTATCACAGATTTCATTACTTGGTTCAACGTCCATTATTGAAACCATTTTTTCCCTATTTTATAATTTTTTTTGTAAAAATTTGATTGTTTTTTAGCTGATTAAATTTTTAGGCTGATTCACTTGATGCTGGGCGCGCTTCAACGTGACACGCAATCGAGGGAGCACGCAATTGTTGCTCTTGATTCACGAAAATAACGGAATTTGTCTCGCTAGATTCCTCGCCGGAAAAGTCCGTGAGTGTTATTGTGGGTAAATTGTTGTCGTGCAAATTTAATTCGTTCAGTTTTGTTGCCAAAAGATCGTCGCAGTAATTTTCAATGTTTGTCGTGATGACGAGAGTTTCGTTCATGTCACGGTTACCGCTGCGTTTTTGTTGCTTCTTTGCATATTCCTGACACAGTGTCGCACTTTTGGCTGCACACACTTCCAAATAGCTGACGTGCCACTGAAACCCCTCAACGTAGCAACGAGACGCCGTTTCCAGCAAATTATCTGGATCGCGCTTGGCACGTGCACTTAATCGCTTCAAATAGTATTGCCGTAAAAGTTGCGTGTCCTCGTCGTTGTCGTTGATTTTTTGTTTAATTGGATTTTCGACGCTGTCCGGGCTTTCGAAGAGATGCTTGAAATCGATGCCGTTCCGCAGTAACAAAGTTTTCTGATGTTTCGTGTATTTTCGACGCAAACAACGTTCGTGTTTGAAGAGAAGATGTCGCAAAATTGAGATATCGTCGATGTTGCGAAGCTTTTTAACAGGCTCAGAAATTAGTCCTTGATGTTGATTCAGAAGTTTGCACAAGGTTCGGCGTCCTTTGATGATTTGTTGTTCGTTTAATCTGAAAAGAAAAATAAAATTTAAAAAAAAAATTAGTTGAGCCCAATGCACATTTTGAAATTTTTTTCTGAATTTTTTTATGAATTTTCATCCCAAGTCACATTTTAAAACTTTTTTTTCACAAAAAAAATAAATAAATTTTTGGTTCAAATTAAAATTTTTTGAGTCCCAATACACATTTACAATTTTTGACCCAATAAACATTTTAAATTTTCTACCTATTACATAATTAAAGAAATATCCCAAATCACATTTTAAATTTCTTCTTTACAAAAAAAAAATAAATTTTTGGTTCAAATTAAAATTTTTTGAGTCCCAATGCATATTTTAAATTTTTGACCCAATGTTTATTCTTAATTTTCTTCTCATTTCATATTTAAAAAAATCATCCCAAGTCACAATTTAAATTTTTCCTCAATGAAAATTGAAAAATTTCTTTAATAACTCTGAGTTCTCTTCCCAGTTTACATTTTAAAATTTGCTTTGCTTCATATTTTAAAATTTTATCCCAATGCACATTATTATTTTCGTCCCAATGTAAATTTTAATTTTTTTAAACTTAAAAAAAATTTTTCGTTCAGAAAATTTTATTCGAAATAAATTATTAATTTAGCCCTAATGTACATTTAAAATTTTTTAAAATAAAAATTTTTATTCTAAATAAAATTTTTGCTCTGAAAATTTTGCCGAGTTCAAAAATTTCACCCCAAGGCACATTTTAAATTTTTTGTCCTAATGCACAATTTTTTTTTTTATCAACAAATTTCACAATTTTGATCTTGTCACACTCTTTAAAAAAAAATTTTCTCAATTTTTTTTGTGGTAAAAAAATCGCTTAATGGCATTTTAATTATCACCCGCTAATGAATTATTTGTCAATTTTTTTGCAGCTCCTCACAAATATTTAACAATCAATTTGCACCCTAATCATGTGTTTATCCGTATCATGTGCTCGACACTGCAACTGAGACGATAATTAATTCAATTATCTCGTCATCATGCTAAAAAAACAAAAAAAAAAGTGAAATAAAATAAAACCAAATAGTGAAAAAGATTGAATTTCATTTTCGGGCCCATTTATTGTTATAGCATCATCGGAAGTGTTTACTTTTTGAATGTCTCGGCAAATGTTTGCACAACTCACTCATGTTTATCTTAAAAATTTAATCTTGGAGGATTTTTGGTACACAATAAAAAGAGAGGTTGTGGGTTGAGAAGATCAAATAAAGAGATTAAAGTTGCCAATCAAAATGTGGTTAGGATACCAACTAGTTGATTTTAATGAAGAAAACTAATTACGAACAGATTTTTAAGTGTCAAGTTTTGTGATGGATACGAGATTAATGGATTTTAATTTTTTTTTTCTTATTTTTTAAAGGTGAGCTTTGAAAATTTTTTTAATCAATATTTTTAATAATAAAAATATTTTCAAAAAGTAATTTATTTAAAAAAAATATATTTAAATTAAAATTATTAAATTAAAAATTGTTTTAAAAAATATATTAATTTAATTTTTATATTAATTTTAAAAAATTAATTTAATTATAATTTTAATTTAATTAATTTAAAAAAAAAGTAATTTAATTTAATTAAAATATTTAAATTAAAAATTATATTAAAAAAAATATTAATTTAATTTTCATAAATTAATTAATTTAATTTAAAAAAAAAATATTAAATTATTATTTTTTTAATTAATTAAAAAAAAATAAAAGTAGGTATTCAAAATTTAATTTAAAATTTATGAGTGACTTAATTTTTTAATATTAAAAAAATATTTAATTTTTTTAAATTCATAATAAAATATTTAATTAAAATTTCATTTTAAATAAAAAAAAAATTAAATATTTTTTTTTATTTAATTTAAATTAAAAATTAAAAAAATAAAAATAATTTTTTAATTTCTTAATACAATTTATTTAGCTAAAATATTATAAAGCTCAAAAAAATTGAATGAAAATTTTATTAATAATATTAAAACCATAATTATTTTTCACCCGAAATTATATTTAATCAATTTTAATTACTTCCGAGAAAAAATATTTTTTTTTTATCAAAACAAAATTCTAAAAAATATTAAAATCGCAAACTCCCACTTTTGATGTTCATCCAACCATTAAAGGACGCATGTCACAAACTATTTGCATCCTAAAAAATTTATAATTAAATGCAAATAAAACCATTTACTCGTCTGACACTCTCTCTGTCAACCACTTAATTTACAAAATTTATATTCTTCATTCATAATTTAACGCTTTTTTTGCTATCACAAGAGACGACGAGAAGTCCGACGCTCATGCAAACCACCGCCATTGTTTGCTTTAATTTTGATAGACGGATGTCCGTTCGTATTTTATCCATTACGTTAGTTACCATCTGACACACGCTCGAGAGAGAGATTTCTATCTCGACCACAACTGAAATGATGGATCGCAAGCCATTCGTCATTCGCCGCAATGTTAAGTCAATAAAAAAAGGAAATTGCTACGTGGATAAAGAGGTAATTATATGCATTTTCCTTGTTGAACAAAATCCGCTGTGAGCACAGCAACGAAAAGCCTCGCAACTAATTGAACGTATCATGCAATAATTTTATTATAATAATTGATTATGGTATTATAATTGAAGTTCATATATCTTGTTTTTTGCATCGCAAACATAGCAGCAGAGGCAAAAACAGCCGGATTATAGCAACAAGTAGCAGTTCGAATACGTGCACTTTTGTGGAGTAATTTATATCCGAACAACCTTGTTAGTTTGTTTTTTCATACACGAAACGTACGGCAATTTTCTCCCTACGGATTTAAAAGGGACGAGATTAACTTCTATGGGAGTTTAGAATTTAAATTAACTTCTTGATGAAATTTTCTGATCTCTTAAAGAACTAGTTCAATTATTCAAGAGGCTAAAAAACCATTTAAGATGTTATTTTAACCCCTTTTGTGGAAAAAAAATTAAAAAAGGGGTTAATTTAACACCTTAAGTGGTTTTTTAGCCTCTTGATGAGTAAAATGAAAATATTAAAGAGATCAGAAAATTTTATTGAGGGATTAATTTAGATCCCCTTTGATAAAATTTTCTAATCTCTTTTATTCAATATGTTAATTTACATCCAAAAGATACTAAAAAACTACTTAAGAGGTTAATTTAACCCCTTTTTGTAAAGAAAAAAAATCAAAAAGGGGTTAAATGAACCTCTTAAAAGTAAATTTTTTAGCTTCTTTAGGAGTTCTATGAAAACTTTTAAAAGATTAGAAAATTTCCTTGAGGGTTTAATTTAAATCCTAAAGTGTTAAAATAACCTCTTTTAAATCCGTAAGGCTAAATATACGAACGCCTATGAGAAAAACTCACTACTAGGTCACAATGGGGGTAACTCGAGTACTTTGTTTCAACTTGCAATTTATGCAATCGATTACATCAAAGCACTTACACGAGGCAGGTACTAATTAAATTTTATCGAAGATTAACAAGGCAATTTTCGAGGTAATTTTCGTCTCCGCCCCAGTTGAATGTCCCGTGACTCCGTCTGTGTTTTTCCATTGCAACTTTTCACGTAGAAAAGAGAACAACAAGAAAAACCTTGAATATTTAATGCCACATAACAATGTACACGACTTTCTGGATGTTGCAAACATTTATCATGGAGGAACGCGGGAGCATCCAGACACACGTTCTCGACAACCAACTGCTTCTATAAAAAAATAATAGTACATTGTCAAACGAAACAGAAAAATTAAGATTAATGGAATAGTTTATAATTGTAGACAGATCATGGAGTGTTCGTATGAGCAAGAGAAATTTTTTAAAAGAGAGAGAGAGAGAGGATTCTTACCGCATTTCGATGAAAAAATGTGGTTTTGTTTAAAAATTTATTTTTTTTAAATTTTTTTAAAATTTCATTTCAGTAATTAATACTGTAATTGTAGATTTTTTGTGATAGATTTTCAAAGAAATTTATTTTAAAAATTTTTTTACCGCTTTTTAGGTTTTCGATTTTTCATATTCCAAAAAAAATTCATATTGACATAAGTTTTCATTAAATCTTTCTATAAAAAAAGATTTTTGATTAATTTCTAACTGAATTTTGCAAAAAAAAAAATCAAAAACCATTAAAAAAAAATTTTAATGGTTTATGCCATTTTTAAGTTTTTTTAAAATCTTATAAAATTTTGTTTTTATATTTTTTGCCTCCATTATTTTTTTTCTTTTAATTTAATAGACTTGAAGTTTTTTAATGAACCACAATTTTTTTTTTAAATTTGAGCTAATTAATTAAATTTTAATTTTCTAAATTAATTTTTATTATTTTAATTTTAAGTTTTTTTTTAAATTTTATAAAATTTAAAATATCGAAATTTTGATAGTTTTTCCTTAAAAATTCGTGAAATTTTATACAAATTATTAAAAAAATAATTAACAGAGTAATAGAAATTTTAATAGATTTAAATTTTTAGTTTTTGAAGTTCAATTTGATTTTTTTAATATTTTTTTTTTGAATTTTAATTTTATTTTTTTAATAATTTGTATAAAATTTCACGAATTTTTAAGGAAAAACTATCAAAATTTAGATATTTTAAATTTTATAAAAATAACAAAAAAAAAATTAAAATTAAAAATAATAAAAATTAATTTAGAAAATTAAAATTTAATTAATTAGCTCAAATTTTAAATTAAAAAATTAAATTATTTGATTAAAAAACTTCAATTCAATTAAATTAAAAATTCATCTAATCTTGTTCAATCTTTCGGAAAAACGAAAATTTCATCTTAAAAATGGAAACGCATGGTAACGAACGAGTAACATTGAACAATGAAATAAGTAACAGATTCTGCAAATTATTTATTCATAAGACATTCTTACGAAACGAAATAACGCAGAAACAGACAGAAACTTGCATTTCAATTATAAAATTATTTTGTATTACCACAAAATGACTTCGTGAGCATTTTTCGAGTCAGGTACGAATAACTTTGTAACTTCTTGAAGGACATTGCAGAAAAAAGTTTTTCTTTAAACTTAATGATTTTCATATAAAAATACGCTCACGTCTTAAATTTCTTAAAAAAACGAAATTTTCTCAAGAGTTTTCTCCCACACGACAAAAAAATACCTGAAGATGAATATTGTAGCAGGAGCACCAAATACAAGAAAAAAAATATAAATTTCCACGATTTGTTTTTCTTGTTGCTCATTCTATTATTTATTGCGATGTCACTCAACGAAACCCTTTTCAAGGCAATTTTTCATGCGGCTGAACTTACTTGGGAAACGTGAAGCACGGTATTTGCAACACTTGGCGATTCGTGTAGCTGCTCGGAAAGATAACGGGTTTCTTGATGCGCTTTCGTGCCTTTTTCAAGCCTTGCGCTGCACGGAATTTCACGTAATTATTGGCGACAATTTCCGTGCGCTGTCGCTCGACACTCGCATCGCTATGCAACGGCTTGAATGTCTTCGCATGAATAATTGAGATTGCATGTTCTGACGCGGCTGAAGGAGGTCTTGGCGACTTCACTTGCACTTTGTGACGATCACTAATGTCAATTTTTGAAATGTGGAAAAATGATTCCATTTTTTCATAATTTTTCAAAAATTTCCCGGAAAAAACTCAACAAACCGTTTTATTTGAATATCAAGTCGCAACTAATTTCGGTTCGTTCAATTCGCTGTGATGGAAACTTTTTTTTTCGGTTTTAATGGCGCGGAGAAAGAGTTGCACGAAACGTTAGATAGTTTTTCATGGTTATGCTTAAATTCATTATATTGTTATTGTATTATTTTTATTGTGTGACTCGTCTTTTTTTTCTGTTCGAAACCAAGTTTTAACTGGAACACATTTAACTGACATGATACACATATTTTGTGGTTATGCTGGAAAAATGGATAAAAAAAATTACAAGGAAATTGTGTGGCGAAAGCAAATAGTACGCGAAACATGCCAAGTTGTCGATTATATTAAGTGAATATTGTTATTAGTTTATTAATTTATGAGCGAGACGCGGTGAACATCGACTCAACATGCACGAAGCGATTCGTCAAGGCAAATGTGCTTGAGTGATTCCTGAATATAAACAAATAAATTGAAGGAGTTCTTGGTAAGTCGTAATGATTTTGATTCGAGGAATTATTTTCTTAAAATTATCTTTTTAATATTTTATTTGTTTTAAAGGCATTTTAAGAAAATATTTTGTACCTGAGGGGTTTTAATTCTTGAGTCAGTTAAAAAAATAAAAAAAAAAAATTAAATAGAATAAAATATTTTTAAATTAATTAAATTTAATTTAAATATTTTAATTTATTAATTAAATTATAATTTTTATTTATTTAAAGAAATAATTGTATTAATTAATTAATAATTAAAAAATAATTGTATTAATTAATAAATAATCAAAAAAAATTTAATCAAATTATATAATTAATTATTAATTTGATTTATTTTTTAATTGATAATATAAATATAATTATTTTTTAATTAAAGTACTTTTAAAATATTTTTTAAATATATCTTCATGAAAAAATTATTAAAACTAAATAAATAAATTTCAAATTTATTTTTAAAAAAATTTAATTTAATTATAATTTTTTTTAATTAAAAAAATATTTTTTTAAAATTAATTTCAACACAAAAAATTAATTTAGTGAAATATTATTTTAATTAAAAATTAATTAATAATTATTATAAAATTAATTAAAAATAAAAATAATAAATTTTAGTTTAATTTAAATTACCTAAATCTCATTTTTTAAATTTCTTCAATTTTTTTTTAATTTTTTTTTACTCAATAGAATGAATTGAACAGAATAAAATTAATTAATTAATACCTTGAAGAGCTTAAATTATTTGAAGTATTTCGAGATTCAAAATTTTTGGATTTTTTTTTTAAACGAAAAAATAAAAACATTCGTTAAGATGAAAAATTTCTTCAGAATTTTTTTATTTATAAATTTTTTTAAGTAACTTTCAGAAATAATTTCATCGTTTGTTTTTAATTTTTTTTTTTCAATTATTTTTCAGTTTTTTAAATTATTCGTACATGTTAAAAATTTCAAACTTTGTAAAAAAAAAATGAAAATAATTTTTTTTTTAATTATTTTTTTTTTCAAATTTTTGGTCTTTATTTTAATTTTTTTGCTTCCTAAAACTTTAATTCATTCAAAAAAGCGCTCAAACATTGAATTCCATAAATTCATAAGAATTCAACAAAAAGACAATAATAAGCTTCTTTTACATAATACTTTCCTTATTATTATTACTTTTTATTATTATTGTCTGAAAATAAATACTTACAGTTATAATAATGACTGTAATCATTCTTCATTCGTTCATGATGATACTAATTCCGTTGATTTTCATTCCAAAAGGGTATCATGTTTTTCAACTATTTAATATTTCATTTTTTATTCATCCATATACAAGCTTTTATAGTTCCTACACACGCCTGACAAAAAAAATACGGAAAATAGAAACAAAAAAAAACTTTAGGAATAGAAAAATGAACAATGATAATGAGAAATTTCGAAAAAAAAAACAATCATGGCCCATTTTTCGTACGCAAATCTAGATAAAAAAAAAACAGTTTCAGCTTTAATAAAATGACGTTTAAAACGAGTAAAATTGACTTTATCATTCGATATATGTACAAAACCGTTCGAGAGGTAGTTCATTGTTAAGGATAAAAGCTCGTCGTAGCATTAGATTGTTTTTGCAAACTTTGTAACAATGCACCGACTTCAACACAATGCCATTGAATGAAAGGATAAATGAACGATAAGTACGGTAACTTTCATTATTATTGTTTTTCCTCCTCCATACTTTTTTTCTCGTCGTTGCTTTTTGTTCTTTTTCGCTCTCTCTTAGATAATAATCCCTTCGAACAACAAAAAATTACAAATTGGATGTCTTTGTTCCAACTATTTACTCGCTTTTTTGTGCATTTTGTTGCAGTTCAGTCCAGGTCAAAGTCGAAGCAACGAAAGAAACTGACATCTTTGAGAAATTACATGATGACGAGACAGTTTTTGAGCCAACAAGAATAAGTCAAGAGAACCATAAAAGCATATTTGATATTGAAGAAGATAAACTCTTTTTGCTTTTTGTTGCTAAAGACATAAAGAATGAATAGAATCACTTTTCCTCCGTTTTTCTTTATTTCCTTTCTCGATTTTTACCGCATTTCGAAGAAAAATTCGGTTTTACAAAGGAATTAACTGTAGTTAAAAATTTAAACAAACCACGTGGTCAAATTATTAAAAGATTAGATAAAAAAGTCACTCCAATAAAATCACGTGGATAAAAAAAATAAAAAAAATAAGATTAAAAATTAAATGAAAAATTAAATAAACCACGTGGTTAAAACATTAATTTAAACAAAATTTTAACATTAAAAATTAAATAATTAAAAAAGTAAAATAAAAAAAATAAAATAAAATAAAAATAAAATAAAAATTAAAAAAATTAAATTAAATAAATTTAAATTTAAAAAAATTAATAATTTAAAATAAAAAAAATAATTATTAATTTATTTAATTTTACATTAATATTTTCAAATTATAAAATTATTATTTTATTTAATTAAAAAATTATATTCTTTTTAATTATTTAAATTTTTGATTTAAAAAAAAATTAAAATTTATAACAAAAATTTAAGTAAACAAAAAAAAATAATAAAAATTAAAATTAAAAAAAAATAAAATTAAAAATAAAAAAAATTAATTATTAATTTTTTTCAATTTATTTAATTTAATTAAAATATAATTAATTTTTAAATTATAAAATTAAAAAAAATAATTTATAATCAAATAAAATGAATTATTATTTTATTTAATTTTAAATAATATTTTTTTTTATTTATTAAATTTTAAATAAAACTTTTAAAAATTCTGGTTTGCTAATTTTTAATTTTTTTTAGATTTTTATTAAAAATCAATTTTTAAATTTTTATGAAAAATTAAATAAAATTTAAAAATTTAATTAAATTTTATTTAATAATTCGTTATAAAATCTAAATGCTTTATCATCATAAGTCACTCTCCGAAAGACAACTTTTTAAACTATTTTCTGAATTAAAGTGTCTATTCATCAAAATCGAGACACAGACAATATTTTTTATGGTAGCCTACTTTTAGATATCTAGCACATTCTATAGAGAAGGATCCCTTGCAGATATATTCTGTCACTATTGCGTTGTAAATGTTTTACGGTGTGAACAAACAACACGACAAAGGAGGTGAACTAGGCCATTCAATGAAACGAGAGAAAATCTATATAGAGCAAAGAGGAGAGACGAAAGACAAAGAATAAACAAAAAAAAAACATTTCATTAAAAAAATGCACACGAAAAGAAAGGAGGAAGGATGTAAGCCAAAACACTCAACAACTCTCACTCACACACAAGGAGTGAGTTAACAAGGTGTAGTTTACAACCATTTATGCATCCAACGAACCAACGGATGCTGCGTGCAGAGAGAATCTATAACACATAGAGGTCAATGTACCTCGATCGATAATTTACGTAAACAAGTCATTCCATTTTTTTTTCTCTACGACTAAAAATTTCAAATGCTAATTATGCATTTTTTTCCAAGTGTGCGATTAATTCTCGATTAAAATCTTATCTTTTTCGCATAAATACAAATTTCAGCTAATTGTTTCAGAAATAATTGTCTGCATCTGACAACTTTATCTCTTCATCTCTTCACACAAGTGGGCTGCCTTTTCATGTAAGAACTCGTTTCCATGCCGAATGTAAAGAATGTATTATGAGAACTTACGATGAAGTCTTTATCATCAACATTTCCTCTTGTCTATGTGTCACTGTCAGATGAAAATCGTAAATTTAACTCGAATAAAACATTGTTCAAATTGATTCATTTTACTGTCGTTTTGCGAAATGATTCCCAGAGGTATCATAAAATAGTCTTGTATAAAATTTTATATTAATAGGAGTCATATTGTTCGGTTTTCTTTTTGATCGGTTTTCTTTCAGTATGATAAGATGCTGTGTTTTTGTCTGTTTTGATGCTGAGGCATAGGGGAAAAAGTAAAAGAAAGAAACCCCTTTTTTGTTTCGAAGAATTAAGTTGAATTTAATTAAAAATCGATTTAGGTTTTAGACAAACTTTTGGTACTTGTGGAATTGTTAAGATTTTTGTCTGTGTTTGATTTTTAAGAGATGTGAGCGTATTTTTTTTTAACATTTTTAATGAAGTTTAATTTTTTTTTTTTTCAAATTTAGCAACGATTGACTTTCTTGAGAAAAATTCATTCTAATGGAAACTTTTGATCTCTCAGCATGTAAAAAGCCAAAAATTCTAAAGTTTTTTAATTCAATTTTGAAATTTGGATTTTTTTTTAATTAAAATGTTTCCTTAAATCTTCAAAAAGTCAAAAATTTATTTTTAATAAAATAATTAATATAAAAAATATTTCTTCAGGGTCGAAAACGAAGTAAATGTGATAAGTCAATACCAAAAACTATGTCAAAGAAAAAATTTTTTTTCAGTTTTAATTTTTTAGCAGTTTTGAGTTATAAAATGATTAAAAATGATAAATTAGAGCCCTCTGACAAATTTTTTGATTCCATTTGGAGCAAGATTTGACAAAAATTTTTGACACAGTTTTTGACACAGTTTTTTTGCTCTTGATTTAGTTTTTAAAACAAAACTTGTTAAGAAAAAAATTTTTTTCAGTTTCAATTTTTTGGCAGTTTTGAGTTAAAAAATGATTAAAAATGATAAATTTTGACAAATTTTTATCCATTTGGAGCAAGATTTGACAAATAATGGCTTTGACACAGTTTTTGACACAGTTTTTTTGCTCTTTATTTAGTTTTCAAAACAAAACTATGTCAAAGAAAAAAATTTTTTTTCAGTTTCAATTTTTGGCCAGTTTTGAGTTATAAAATGATTAAAAATGATAAATTAGCTTCTTTTTCTAAAGTCTCAGATTAAGTCACAAAAACTAAAATGTATTAAGTCTAAGTCAAAAGTTTTTTCGACCCTGTATTTCTTATTAAATACTTAATGACTTATTCTGAAACTTAAGCTTAAGTCAAAAACCTTTTAAGTCATTTTTTTTTTAATTTTTTTCTGAAATTAAAGCTTAAGTCCTTAACTTTAACTTTAAGTCAAAAGAATAATTTGACTTAATATGTTAAGTTAAAGACTTAAGGTTTAATTAAAAAAAAATAGTTTTGACTTAAAAAGCTTTTGGCTTAAGCTTAAGTTTCAGAATAAGTCATAAAGTTTTCAATAAGAAAATCATTACTCTTAAATCGAAGGTTAGTTTTTTTTAATTTAAAAAGAAAGTAAATAAAAACTTAAGTCAAACTTAAATGACTTAGACTTAAGACTTAAGCTTAAGTTGAATTAAGTTTTAATAATTTATATCCAAAAGTCGAATTTTAAATTATTTAAACAGACAGACATTATGATATTCGCTTTTGAAACTCATCAAACATCCCCAACAACAGCTTATCAATCAAAAACATTTCGACATCTTTAAGTTTTCACAAACTTTTTTTCATCATTTAAAATTTTACTCACGAACGGTGTCGTCGTTAATTTGTAGTCCTTTATTTCTCGTCCTTTATGTAATAATATTTCCTTTTCACTCAATCAACCTTTCATTCCTTCATTTTTTTTGCTTCTAAATAAATAAGAGTTCTTTCAACCGCGTCGTATAAATTCTTTAATAATTATGAAAAACTGTCACCGACATCATCTTTATCATCATCATCATCAACAACTTTTTTTTTTGCAGAAATAATTTCATCAAGTATTTCTTTCATTATTTCTTCTCTGTCCTTTTTTTATTTCAAAGTTATTTATTTATTCAAAGTAAAACTGTTTAAAAAGGAAAAAAATCATTAAATGGCAAGCAACCACCAAGCGGATAATTAAATTGCATTCAATTCCTTTTTTTCTTGTATTTTTTTTATTCGTGAGTTAAATAAGAAAAAAATAAAAAAAAATCGCAATTGTGTCAATTTAAATGTAATTTTCCGTTCATGCCTTTACGAATAATTCGAATAATTTTTCGTGAACCAAACTTTACTTTTTACGAAAAAAAAGAGCACGAAAGTTAATGGTTCATAAATTGTCATAATTTCCGTTTTTTTATGTTCGCAATATTTTTTTTTATTTCTTTATTTTGCTAATTTTTTATTAAAATGAAAAAAAAATATTCCAAAAATAGTGGAAATTTGTCAGCCATAAAATTTCCAAAAATATCTTTAATTTCGTCGTGCGCGGGAAAAATAAACAAAGAAAATTAATGCCAAAACACACATTATTATTTATAATCATCAGTTGTTGATTTTGTCTGTTGTTATTGTTATTGTTGTTGTAAGTCGTCGTCGTCAGTCAACTGGAACTTTTCCATGTATAAAAACTATTTTTGTATCACACTCATTAAATATTCTTATTATTAGCTCTATTCTTGTCTTGCAATGACAGTCATTAGGATACTTCCTATTAATTATTTTTAGCGAATTACACAACCAGAAAAAATTTTGTCCTGTTTCTGATGATTTTTTCCAAAATAAAATAAAATCGATAAAATCGTCTGTAAACAAATTTGTAATATATGTGAGAGAATGTGTAAGCCATAATTTAATAGAACATGACCCCGATAAATGCACGTTGAACGAATTCTGCCAGGCGAGTAGATAAAATGCATATAATTAGATTTTCAATAATAAAATATTTTCCTCGCAGTACGCAGCTACATTCCACAGGTACATCATTCAACGAGGAAATTCGAAAAACCAACGATAGAAGCAGGAGTGAAGGATATTTTTTTCCAAATTGATTGCATTGGAAAATAATTTAATCAAAAATGATCTCTGATAAATAATAATGGAATTTGTAAATATTTGAAGGATGAATCGATACTTTTACATATTTTATATATTTGCATTTTCCTTTTTTAGGATGGATTTTTCCACTTTTGTTAACTTTTGAAATTCATCTTTTTAACGAAGAAAATCAATGTAAGTAAATAATTGAACCTTATTTAAAATATTCAAGTAGTTTTTTTTCTTTTAGGTTTGTAAAATTCACAAGTTGAAGTAAAAGTTTGAAAACCTATTGAAGTTGATTCAAATGTTATAATTGATGAGTACCTTAATTTGAAAAAAAAACTTAAAAGTTGTACTAAGAATGGTAATTTTTTATAAAATTATAGATGGAAGATAGACAAAGGTACCCAGTGGGAAATTTTGGACTTTTTTTTAGACCCTCAGATAATAAAATAAAAGCCCTAAAGAGTTTTCTTAACAGTTTTCCAACTTTTTGTTGGTTTTTTGAGAAATTTTTTTTTTTAGAAAAATGAAATTTTGATTAAATTCAATGATTTGCAGCCAAAAAGTTCTACCTTTCTGATGCAAAAATATATTTAATTATAATGAACGTTTGATTAATAGAATTAGTTCTAAAAAGTGACTAATTTACTGAAATTTTAATTTTTCAATTAAAATTTAAACACCAAAAAAAAAAAATTTTTGTTAGAAAATGTTTTATTTTTTTTAATATTTTCGGGTCTAAAAAAATTTATTGCAAAATTTCCCAAATGGGTACAAAATTGATGTTTTATAAAAATATTGCAGCAGCAAATGTTGAATTTTATGAACTTTCATTGAAAAATTCTATTGATGTTATATAATTAACACGGTCCAACAAATAATTTCAAAAAATTCTTAACAATTCTGAAACAGCAGGTCTTATTTATTATTATTAATAATTATTTTTTTATGAATTTTTGAAAATTTTGAAGAAGCTTTATTTTGCTCCTCATGTCATCTCGATTTTTGTCAATTTTTTTAAATTTTTTATTTTCTCATAATTTTTTCTAATAATTGGCATTTAAGTTGTTTTTATGATGAAAAATTTTTAAAATAAATTCGAAGCTTTTCAAAAAAATGTTTATTTTGCAGCCAAAAATTTAATTAATCATTAAATATTTAATTTACTGAAATTTTCACTTTTCAAAAAAAATTGAAAAACCAAAAAAAAAAAAGTTGGAAAACTGTTAAGAAAACTCTTTAGGGCTTTTTTTATACCCTAAAAAAGGTCTAAATTTCCCACTGGGTACAAGGCTGATGTTTTATAATTCCAATATTGCAGCTAGATGTTGAATTTTATGAACTTCAAAGTCACTGAAAGGCTTCTTCATCATTATAATGTTAAATAATTAATCCAAACCAAGCAAAAAATTTAACGAATTTATCCCTTATTTAAATTTTAGGCAATTTCAGGTCTATAGACCTTTTGGGTTTTAAAAAAATTTCACAATTTTAGAATTTTGCAAAGGTAATCAAACAATACACAATTTTGTCGTATAAATATAAAAGTTAAACTATATTTCTTATACACTTTTAATCACTCATCATCATATCTATTTGGTCTCGTTTTTGGATCACTTGTACCATACCACCAATCCATAATCCCAATTAATCCGTAATTCGTTCTGAAACTAAAAAAAAAATAATTTTTTAAAATTTTTTTTTCAATTACTTTTTCCCATTGACTTACTTCTCATGATGCATTTCATGTCGCATCGAGTCATAATACCACGGAATATTATATCCCGAATGCTTCTGTAGCGTCGAGAGCATTACATGAACATACCACATAAAAGTCGAAAAGTAATGAGGAGCAAAAAACGCTGGCCCTGCCATCGCCGGTAAAAGATTACATAGCGCGTGTTCCGCTGGCGTACAGTATTCCGCTGATAATGCGATCGGAGCTGTCCATCTACCGAAAAAAAAATTTTTTTGTATGTCATGGTCAATATATTCAATCGTTAATTTTGTCGTTCGTTACCCGTGATGTTTCTTGTGCACGTGTTTGTATAGCGATCTCTTGTGAATTAAGCGATGCATGTGAAAAAAGATGTATTCTCTCACGAACCAACATCCATAGATTTCGAAGAAAAATTCGGGAATTGTTGGCATTTTTCGAATTGGAGGTAATCCACGAAGCGGAAGAATTGGATACAGAATTGTAGAAACTGCGATTCCAACGAAAATTTGATTGAAAACTATCGTTACTATCATTTCTTTTAGCAATGGCCATGTAATGGGAACTTCGTTTCGATTCATCTTGTATTTTTGTAGGAAACTTGGTTTTTTTGTGAGATCCATGATGAGATAAAGGAATCCGACGGTCCAGTAGAGAATAGCCATGCTAATGTTCATTACCCAGACATGCCAAATGTAGTCTTCGAATCTTTCATCTATTTTTAAGGGTGAAAATTTTGTTTGATTTTTTGTAACTTTTAGAATGACAAATCCAGAGGAGATACAATTTCTTATAAAGTCTTCTTTAATACAAATTTTTTAAATCAATTTTGAAGTTAAAAAACCTCCTTTTAGATTTGTCCTTGATTTGACCTTGAACAGTTTTGCCCAGATTATTTACCTAAATGACTAGTATATGAAAAAATATCCATCTTTTATTTATTTTTAACACTTTTTTAACTTTGAACTTTTAATTCATTTCTGTTTTTAAAGAAAATTTTTGCGAAATCTTTTTAGTTGTTTCGTCAAAGAAGTTTCTTGCAAGAATGAAACCTTTCAAAAACTAACAACCAATAAAACCGACCATTAACAGGTTCTAATTGAGCAAAAAAAGGCAATAAATATTTTTTTGTTAAATTTGTGATTAATTATATAACAATCTTCTTCGAACCGAATCACGTTACCAACTAAATTTAGTGAATTTTAACAGGTATTTTTCAACCATAAAGCGCCCGATCATTGTGAAATTGCATAAATATGCAACCTATAGCTGTCTACAGAAGAAATTCGTGTAAATTTCACATTTCATGACATTGGAGCAGGTCAGTACGATACATTTTGGGCATTTTTACAATGCTTTTACATAGCCTTCCCTAAAAAACCGGTTCATTTGATGTTGCTCTTTTTTTCATTATCATTTCAATGACATTGTGTTTTTTTTTATTTGATAAAGTTTATTAGTAAGTGTTTATTTTCAGTTTTTTGACCTCTCTAGATTGATTTTTTTTATTATTTTCATTTATTAGAAGAACAACAAGTCACATTAGCTCTAATGACAATCAACACATGCGACAACTTAATATGGATTGATGACCGTTTTACTCATTCCCTTTATATTTTCTGTCGACATTCCACTCGGGCTGAACATCGATCCGGTCTTTAGGTATTTGTTCCGTTCTGTCATCACTTATCATTTTAATTGTTCACAAAACTGACATAACTCTGCTTTCACTCTTGATTTTATTTTTTTATATGAACGGAGATTTTGTGTCGATACGTGCGGTAATAATAACAAAACAATAATTGAATTCAGGTCAAATGTAACCACACGATGTACGTTGAACGGATACTTGTTTTTCGGAAGTATCGAGAACGTCAGTGTATGTATGTGGTCTGCTATGTAATTGCTATGGCTGTCATAATTTATTATTAATTTTTTCGTTCCGCAAAGAGAATAAAAAAAAAATGACGATGTAGTGGAAAATTTTGCAAAAAAAGCTTGAAAAAATCATTTTTTGAAAACTTTAACTTTGATTCGTCAATTTGCCCAATTTCTGTACAAATGTCATAAAGTGTCATTTTTAATAGTGTTCTTCATCATTTGTACAATTTTTGCTACGGACTAAATAATTTACTGTAACGCCAGGGAGGTGGCTGTTAACAAATTAATTTAATTTACAAAGTTGTCAGGGCAAGACTTTAATTTAAAAGTGTCATTTTTTAACTAATTTCTTGTGTCTCTACAGCTCTGTATAGTACATGTTGCATATTAATGCAATATCCAATAGTCCTGTTATAGCTGAAATCAGTTTTAAAAGTGACCCGATTCAAAAAAGACTGATTCTAGCTTTAAATTTTTTTTTTTATTTTTCATTCCAGAATTTTTCTTCTGACTTCATACTTGAACAAAACACCAAAAACTGTAAAATAATATAAATTAATAAAAATTAAAAGTTGAACAGTGATATGAAATGGATATTTTTTCATATACTAGTCATTTAGGTAAATAATCTAATAGGCAAAACTGTTCAAGGTCAAATCAAGGACAAATCTAAAAGGAGGTTTTTTAACTTCTAAAATCATTTAAAAAATTTGTATTAAAGAAGATTTTATAAGAAATTGTATCTCCTCTGGATTTGTCATTCTAAAAGTTACAAAAAATCAAACAAAATTTTCACCCTTAAAAATAGGTGAAAGATTCGAAGACTACATTTGGCATATCTGGGTAATAAACATTAGCATGGCTATTCTATACTGGACCGTCGGATTCCTTTATCTCATCATGGATCTCACAAAAAAACCAAATTTCCTACAAAAATACAAGATGAATCGAAACGAAGTTCCCATTACTTGGCCATTGTTGAAAGAAATTATAGTCACAGTAGTTTTTAATCAAATTTTCGTTAGTATCACAGTTTCTACAATCCTGTATCCAATTCTGCCGCTTCGTGGATTACCTCCAATTCGAAAAATGCCAACAATTCCTGAATTTCTTTTCCAAATCTATGGATGTTGGTTTTTGAGAGAATTCGTATTTTTTTACATGCATCGCTTAATTCATCATAGATCGTTATACGAACACGTGCACAAAAAACATCACAGGTAATTAGCAAAACGAAATTCTTAAAAACTTAATTTTTTAATTTTTTTTTTGTAGATGGACAGCTCCAATTGCATTATCAGCTGTATACTGTACGCCAGCGGAACACGTGATATGTAACTATATACCGATTGTAGTAGGCCCAGTAGTTTTTGCTCCTCATTACATTTCAACGTTTTATCTGGTATGTTCATGTAATGTTATCAACACTGCATAAACATTCGGGATATAATATTCCGTGGTATTATGACTCGATGCGACATGAAATGCATCATGAGAAGTAAGTTCATCAGAAAAAAGCCTAATGGAATAATATAGAAAATTCTTTTTTTTTTTTTTTTTAGTTTCAGAACGAATTACGGATTAATTGGGATTATGGATTGGTGGTATGGTACAAATGATCCAAAAACGAGACCAAATAGAAATTTTATACAAAACTGACGTTACCCGTAGACTTCGTTCTACCTTCCTGTCAAAAATCTCATCTCAAAACTATGCAATCAATTTGTCTTTCAAAAAAAAAAAAAAATACGAATTTTGTCGCTATGCTATCAATTTAATGAAAATTAATTTATTTAAATTTTTAGTTTAATTTTTTAGAAATATTGAAAAATTTGAGAAAATTTAAAAAAAATATCAAGTCAATAAAAAAAAGGTCTCATTGAAAAAATAAAATTTTTAAATATTTTTAAACAAATTAAATTAAATTAAAAAATTATAAGAAATTAAAAAAAAAGTTAAAAAAATAAAATAAAATTAATTAAAAAATTATAAGTATATTTAAAATAGTTTTAAAAAAATTTATAAAATAGTGAAAAATAAAAAAAATGCGATAAAGTGCACTCTAAAAGTTGACTTTCTCACATTCAAAAATTAGCGATTGATGGAACGACAATCAAAAGTACAAATAAATAAATTTATTGGGTTAACATTTATTTGCCCAGAAAACAAAACAGTCAAGGTTGTATTGCATGCTAATTTTGTGCAAAAAAAAAATTGTGTTTACCGAAATTTTTGCATATAAGCGTGGAAAATTTTTCACATGTAGAACAAGGTAATGAATTTGCACAAATATTTATTCGTTTGGTTACCTCTTCAATAAAATTCCAATAAACTATCGAGGAACGAAATACAAAAATTACATGTGCGTGCCTTTAATGATTTATTTTGGTGAGAGACTTTTGTTGCCCTTAAAAATACTAAAACGATTTACACACGTGATCTTTTTGTCTACAACCCAAAGTAAGTAAATAATAAATGAAAAATTGAATATTTAATCCAATTAAATTGCTCAGTTTTTACAACGATAATTTATTTATATCCCGAAAAATGCAAAATTGATTATAGATAGAAGAAGGAATGCACATCAAAAATAGAACATAAAGTTTCAATGTCACTTATGACGACAACAAATCTGTTTTATTTTTCAAAAAAAAAAAAGTTTCTATATGGACTTGTGTTTACCGATCACATTCAATATTTATGGTTTCACTTAGAAGATTGACTTTCCGGTGAATCGTGCAGCTTTGTGGATAACCAATGGACAACAAATTTTTTCCATTAAAAAACAAAATGTGTGGGCTGTGAATCAAACATCATCGGAATGAAGAGAAGTAAGTTTGTGACACTTTTTGAAAAAAAAAATCGAATTGGTCAAGTAAAAAGTTTGTTTCACATTAAATGTGAAGTTTATTATTGATGACATCAAGTTCATGGACAAACGTGTAAATGACGTAAGTGGCAAGATTTTGTACATTGAGGTAAGTTGAGTAAATTTATAAAAGTTTTTTCTTTTTAGGAAAGCCCTTTTGAATTCAGAAAATTTTTCTTGATGATCAAAACCAAAATTTATTCCAATTTATCCAAACCAAGCAAATTTATAATTTACTATGAATTATCAAACTAAATAGACAACAAAAGTTCTTAAACTTTAACGTTTAACCTCAAATTGTATTTGAAGCCATCTAAAAAAATTTACATCCAAAAACCAGTCGTCTCCATCGCTAAAAAATAATTAAAGTTAATAATTTAAAGTTTTTAAGTCAAAACTTGAATAAAATTTCACAAAATAAAAATTTAAGAAAAAATAAAAAAAATTTGGTCACGTGACTCAAAAATTTTTTCATCAAATTTTCGATAGATAATGCGTTTTTAAAGCAAGTTAAGTTCATATCTAAAATAATTTTAATTTTTACTGGACATCATTATCGTTTTTTAATCAAAAAGTACCAAAAAATGTCAAAAATTTTCCTTTTTTTTAATTATTTTTATTTTTCCCCTGAATTTTTTCGGCAAAATCGGAGAGGGGGGCGACATAAAGTGAAATAATTAAATTTAATGGCCTAACCAAAAATTAATAAAAATATTTTTTAAATTTTAAAAATAATTTAGTTTTTTTTAATTATTTATTTTTTTTTAAATTATAAATATTATTTATTTATTTATTTTATTTTTTTATTTTAACAACTACTAAAGTCATTACCATTAAAAATCCGCCTTCAATGAAGAAAAATCCATTTCTCATTCCCTTAATTGATTTTTTGTATGCCACAATTTTCACTAATGACTCTGAAAAATTCAAAGCTTCACATATGTGAGACGACATAAACTAAAACCTTAAGTTATAATTGGCTTAAAATGAGAGTGCAAAAAAAAATAATTAGTAAAACCCGCTTTTAACCTAATTTTTCGTAAAAGAAGCCTAACTAATGTGGCAATTGTCACAAAAGTTGCAATCAAACGTGTAGCAAAAATGCTAAAATGAACAAGTAACATGATAATAATGTAATAATAACGAATTTTTAATGTCATAAAGTTGTTCATATACTTTTTGTTGTGGAAAAATGTCGGGGAATATCATTAAAATAGTTGTAAATATAAAGTTTTTTTTTTAAATGTTTATTATAAAATTGACGACAGATACATGACATGACAATGTCGTCGTTGAAAATTTATTTTCTTGTAAAACGTTTCGCATCATGTGACAATGTTCTTATTACTTTTCTTTTGTTTGAGTGATGAGAAAAAAAGTTTTCCTCTCAATACATTAGAAATACAAGGAGAAGATGCATAACATGATCTTTTGATGTATTTTGCTCATTTTCAATAAAATGAAATTTTTTTCCCTCGATGACATTTTAATTTATTTGTACAATGACATTGAACACGTTACTTTTTACAATGAAAAAAAAAGTTCGAGAAATTTTTTTGAAAGGGCGAGGCAATTGGATGGTAAGGGAACAAAAGATACATTCATCATTTTGACTGCTTCGCTGTCTAACAACCGACAAGGCAAAATTTACGCTTTTTCCATTTTTTTTTTTTTTTTTTTTTTTTTTTTTTTTGATAAAATAGAAATCGTGGAATGAGATTTTTTGAATATTTTTTCAATCGAAGAAAATTTCAATTTAATTAATGGAAACCAAAAAAGAGCTAAAAACTCTTATCAATGTTGAATACTGAAATCCTCTTTAATCCGATTATTCTTTTATATCAATTGCAAGTTGCTATTTTTAATGCGTTGAGCAATTATTGACGACCTGTTCTCGGAATAAAAGCTTAAAAGTGTCTGAGCCGTATATTTTTTACAAAATCACAGTAGGTCAGTAATGTACACAATTTGTCGAGATTCAGCTCCAAAATAATTCAAAACAACCTCATTGACCTTTTTAACTTTGTTTATGTTGGTATTATCTCTTTTGAGAGTCGCGTTTCAAACGAATCTCGTCATCATCGCTGATGCGCAATAGTACAAAGTACATGCCAACAAATTTTACTCTTATCTCCGCGAAAAGTTTTGAACAACAAAAACAATTCATGCATGCCATCATAATCCGCGAGTTCTTAAATTTTATTAATTTTTACGTGATTACCGTGCGGAATTTATCAATGCGGGCTGAAAACGAAACCGGTTTTACCTACAACCAAGTCATGCTTGGCATTTATAATCATAAAAAGAACTGTATTAATTTTGAATAATAACGTGGCGTGTGTCACAAAAAAGAAAGAAAAGGAAGTAGGAGAGTAATGTAGCGCGCGATGTCGGCGACTTGGTTAAGTTGTACAGCTTGTCACCGCTACCAACCTGTAAGGCGGTTTATTTTAAAAAATTATTTCAAAAACTCAAGGTCAAGTTTTTTTTCTATTTATGTGAGCAAATTTTGCATAAATGGGGTTTTTAGCACATTGAAAGTTTGCTTTAAACCTGAAAACGAAAAGTTCGTTGAGTGTCAGTGCATTTGAATTTTAAATCAATGAACGCTTTAGTGGTTTTTGGAAACATGAAATAAGGAAATAAATATGGGTAAGATATGTATTTTTGTTTCTGAATAATTTTTTCTAATGAATTGATTCTAATTAAAATTTTGTTAGTATTTTTTTTTCAGAGGAAGCTAAAAATAGATCTTTAAGAAACTGACAAGGAAGCAAAGTATTCGAAGAATTTTTTATTACCTTTGAATCTTAGAAGTCAATGGTTATTTTTGAAAATATCAAAGCGAATTTCGAGAAACTCAACTTTGAATCGTTGTATCAGTATTTTTAACTCAACCTTTGATATTAGTGACACCTGCTGTGATACACGGAGCTAAGACATGGTCAATTCAGAACAAGCTCAAAAACATACTAAAAGTGAAGGTAAAAAAAACTTTGACTTTTACTGAATACTTTTTACTTAATTAATCTAAGATTTGAACAAAAATCGATAAAAATCTGAATTTGAAGAAACTCTACAAAATCTGTCGAGAAACTTGAGACATGTCAGAGAAGTGCAACCATACTTGTTAAGAAGCGGAAACGAACTAAGGCTACCCCAAATGAGAACAGCATTCGCACAAAATTGTCTGTTTTATAAGGATGTGAATTTATTAAACGACATGATTCCGTACTGACTGCGGAAGGTGTAATTACTTCTTGCATAAATGGTCACAAAGGGACTCGCCAAATTGTGAATGTGGATTAATGCAAACTATGAGTCACATTTTACAAGATTGCACGATTACAAAATTCAATGGAGATTTGCGAGAAATGCATGAACTCAACCAAGATGCGATAGACTGGCTATCAAACATAGCTCCATCAGTATAATGTATATTTCATTTTCAAAAAAAAAATCATACGATAAATAAATAATTCGTGAAGAAGTCAATATCGAAGTGAACTTGAAAAGTTTCAAAAAATGCCGCGCGCGAATTCGTGAAGACAAGATATCGATCTCATTGAGAGTCTTAACATAAACATCATCCAGGAAATTAACAAAATTTCACAAAACCAGTTAATTGTTCAAATGCCAAGAATAACTCTAACGACCATTGAACTCAACCCATAAAAAAACTATTAAGCAATCATCAGTCTCCTGCCAGACGATAACCTGATAAGTCAAAACATGTACCTACAGCACAAATTATTCACCATTAAGGTGTTTCTAATTACGTCAATTACGAATGCTAATTATTTATTCGTAAAAAAATCCAATAATATCTAAATTTCCTTCTACAGCAATCACAAAACCTACGCTTCGCTGTAGTATAAAGTTATGAAGTTAATCAAGCAAACGATCATCGACTTCATTCCGTATAAAATAGACTTTAATTTTACGAGGCAAACTCAGGCGTAATAAAAATATCATTAAATTTTATTTGTTTATATTTATTCCAGCAAACACAGAACAACAAAGAACAATAAGCGTAACAATCATTTTTTCACAATAAACACAAAATTTCAAGATGAATAAATATTTTAAAAAAAAAGTTTTATAAACACGCACGAACGTAAAACATTTTAAGTAGCGAGGTTTATTTTTACTATTTATTAACAACAACAGCTGTGTCATTGTGAGTTGTGAATTTGGACGCTAAAAGCGTGAAAAAGTAATTCCTAACATAGAACTTTCAAGTCTCTTTTTACTGCTAATTAAGTATTTTTAACGTGTCACTTGTTCTTTTACGTTTCATGAATGAACCGACTTTTCGAAATCACTCGAGTGACGAGACAAATATTTGAAATTCGAGTCTTTGTCTAAAATATAAGAGAAACCTCAACTAATCAATCACGTTGAGTAACTGCGGTTGCGTCTGTGGCAAAACAATCTAAATTGCAGTAATTTTATTCACCATCAAAATATCAAATGAAGCCCGCTACTTTTTGCAAATTTGCATTAATAATGTCAGTGCATGTGCAATGATGACGCAACGTTTGAAATATAAAGAGCAAAGTGTCATCGTTAAACATTTTTTTTTTGTCGCACTATGTGTACAACTTTATAAAGTATGTCATGTTGTTACTCTTGTACCTGAATACACGTTTTAATTACATGGAAAGCCGGAGTTGTTTTGCATTTTTTTTTTTATTATCATCATTATATTAAATAGATACACGAAGTGTTTTGTTTCGTGCGTTTGAACATGAGATTATTCTGTTAGTATAAAATGATGCATGATGATGATGATGTCAAATTATATCTGATGATTTGCCCTCATGATGGAAAAAAAACTTTTATCGTGGTTAGTGTATCGGAAAATTTTTGACCTGTAAAGTGGCGAGCTTTAATTTAAATAAAATTTACAACAAATGTGAGTAATCGAGAATGAATTGAGTGTTTGTTGTGTAACTGTAAATAATACAAATTACGTGAATGCATTAATAACCTTCGGCAAATCTACATAAATAGAGTTTATTTTTAACGTACAAATTGCATTATTTTATGCAATGGGGCGATTTGAGGAAGTTATAACGAATTTCCGTGACTTTAATTCATTAAATAAGGTAAGTTTTTTGCTATTTTTAGAAAATATTTTAATTTCTTACTTTATTTTTAGGTTTTTAGCAAATTTGAAAATCAGGATGTTTTTGAGAGATTCTAAGGAAAAATTGATTGGAAAATTTTTTAAAAAAATTTAGAGGTTTAAAGATTTGAACTTTTTTAATATTTTTTTTAGGTATTGTAAAAAAGATAATTTATTAGAAACTGGTAAGTTTTTTTCATGAACCTTAAAAAAGATTTTTTAAAATATTTTTTAATAATTTTTATATCAAAAAGATTTCAGCTCCTATAGAACTTTAATATATTCTACAATGAAGACTTTGAAATGATCCCAAATTGAAAGATAAAAAATAAGTTTGAGGACGAACAAGAAACCATTAATTTACTTTAAGCTGCTGATAATAAATTTTAATCCTTTATCTTGTCATGTAATAAAATAAAAACTTTTAAACCTTTGATGTTATTGTACAAAATTAAGAAAAAAATTAATAAAATTGATG
Organism: Culicoides brevitarsis; assembly: GCF_036172545.1. NCBI lineage: Eukaryota > Metazoa > Arthropoda > Insecta > Diptera > Ceratopogonidae > Culicoides > Culicoides brevitarsis. The sequence continues at coordinate 37,134,214 of NC_087085.1, read as the reverse complement.
TACAAACGCCTAACTTTAAAAAAGCTTGAACGTAAGGATTTTAAGTCAAGTTATGGAGGTATCAAAGAAATTATATGAGAGCTCAATAGAATATATTGAGCTCTTTTATGATTTCTTTGAAATTTTCATAACTTGACTTATAAAATCCTTAAGTTCATACAAAAAAGTTAGGCGTTTGTCCATCAAATGAGAAAAGATTGTATTGAGTTTTATTACTATTTTCGAGAAGGTTTCGACTAATAAGAAACATTTTTGGAAAAGTATCAAATAATTTCTTCATAGAATCCTTACTTTTCCAAAAAATGTTCCTTACCAATCGAAACCTTCTCAAAAAATAGTTAAACAATCCCCGCACAACCCCTTTTCCTCAGATTAAATCGATACTTGAATGCATTTTATTTATATTGGATATAATGCAATTGTGAATGCACAATATATATATTTTTTATAACAAATAAATAAGTACGTCAACATGTTAATATTTAAATCAAGTCCATTTATTTTTGTTTATTATTTGCGAAAAAAAAAATAGTTCGCAAACAAACAAACCAACATCATTATTGGATGATTTCCGATATTTATATTGGCGCGCGAGGCATATTTTTTTTCATAAGGTTTCATTAACAACAAATCAATATCAGTCCGCCATTCGACATTCAATCACTCCATTAGGCAAATGGATGTCGCTCGGATGTTTTCTATTGTAATCAATTCGTCATTATTGTATTTGACCTAGATAGAAGCGACGATATTTAAACTCATTATGGAAAGTTGTAGTGAGAGTTTGAGCCTCGAAAAGCCACCGTTGAAATAATTTGATCGAACAACAGGTGTGTCCTTACTCGGTTTTCGCTAAAAATCGAACTGATGATGATGATGATGGCTATAGAGTTCAATATCCGATTTATTGCGATACTTTTCCTTATGGGTTGTAGTCATAGACAGTACCGAAGAGAGAAGGAGAGAGAGAATGAGAGACGGAAAGAATATTTAATAGTAGTACATGAATAAATAAACAATTTTCAAGTAAGTATCTACTATATTATTCATCCGTAACGATTACTGAGCGAGGAGGGCGCCTATTGCAAGTCACCATTGCCTTTGTTTCGGCACGAAAGACTGTCGATTACAGTTGATGACGAAAAAAAATATTCGATGCAAATATATAGCCTAACTTACACTGAATAATAATGAGGCAATGTCGATAAGAGTTATGCGAGCCCAAATTTGATGTAAATGTAGTTCGATGATAGAATTTATTACGGCGAAACTAATGATGTTGTTACGTTCTGCTAAATACAAAATATTGAGTTATAATTTCTACATGCGACTGATAAATTTCCAATCAATTTACTGTCATAACCTCAAGCTAAAACTCAACCATGAACCGAGTTTTTCAGAAATTTAATTTTAACCAGTGAAATTTTTGCCAAAATTGACAGGATCTGTGACGCATATTGTAGAAATTTTAATTTCACTGGTCAATAAAATTATTGAAAATTTTTGCTTCAGGCACAAAAGTTACAGTTTTGGTTGGAACATCGTCAATTAAGAGTCAATTAAATGTAAATCAACAAAAAGTCCATCCAGAAATCAAATGCCATGAATTTAGTCATGTTTTGTTATCAATCTATGGCTTGTCTATGGCTGAGAGAACGACAAAAAAAACCAACATGGGTATAATATACAATAACAATAATGCGATGGGTTTCCATGTTCTTTGAAGCAACAAGTGGACTCTCGCACTATTGATATGTGTGTGGGTTTCTGTACTGAAAGTGCTTGTATATGACATCACAATTTTTTGCTTCCTTTTTTCTTGCTTGTTGGTTATTGTAGCGTTAAATGTCGAATGGAGAGAGATAATCATGATCATTATTCGAATGGAATACAAAGTCATCATTGTTACAAGTTTTTTTCACCGGATATCGAGAGGTTTTAGAAAATTATATTTTGATGGGAGTTTCGAGGTCTGTCAGTATTTTTTTTTTGTACAAATAATAAAATTGTTAATAACAATAAAATAATTTCTTTTAACAATATCAAAAATGTAAAAAATTAATAAATAAAAATTATTTTATCTTGAATCAATTTTTAAATTCGAGAATTTTATCTTTTAATTTTTATTTATTAATTTAATTTATTAATTTTTAATAAAAAAATAAATTTCTTTAAAATTAAAGTTAAATTTCATAAAAATTAACAAAAATCTATCAAATTTTATTTTTTTTGTACAACCATAAAATTTGATAGATTTTTTGTTAATTTTTATAAAATTTAACTAAAATTAATTTAAGAAATAAATTTATTTTTTTATTAAAAATTAATAAATGAAAGTTAAAAGATAAAATTCTCGAATTTAAAAATTGATTCAAGATAAAATAAAATTTTTATTTATTTATTTTTTACAATTTTGATGATGAGAAAAGATACTATTTTATTATTATTATTTTAAAAAATTATTTAATTTAATTATTTTTTATTAAATTTTTATTTATTTCATTTAATTTTTAAAAATGCTTAAAACGATAATTTTCATTTTTGAATAAATTTTTTAATTATTTTTTTTTCACAATATTTATCTAAATTATTAATAAATAAAATTTTTTGATTTTGAAAAAAGGTCAAAAGTTTTATTTTTTGATAATTTTCTTATTGAAAATTTCGAAATAAAATTTTAAAAAATAAATTTAAAATAAAATATGAGTTTATGAATTATTATTAATATTTATTTATAAATTTCTAATATTTTTGAAATTTTTAAATCCTTAAAAATCTTAAATTTTAAAAATGTTAGGAAATTTAAAAAAAAAAATAAAAAAATATTTATAAAAAATTTAAAAATTCATTTTTTTTTTTTAATTTTCTAAAATATTTATAAAAAATTTATAAATATTTTTTTTTTATTTTATTTTTATTTATTTTTTTTTTTAAATTTTCTAACATTTTTTAAATTTTCAAATCCTCAAAAAATCTTAAATTTTAAAAATTAAAAAAAAATATATAAAATCTAGTTACTTTTTTAATTTATCGATTTATTTATTTTATAAAACTCTTTATTTGAGTTTTCATTTTATTGAGTTGTACAAGTAAAAAAGGACATTAAATGATAAAAGCTTTACAAATACCATCTTCCAACATATTTTTGTAAGGCTTTAGCTCTTTTTTTTTATTAAAAGTCCCTTTTTTCCTTGCTCTAAGCATCAATTGCACCCGTTTTTGTGTGAACTCGGGACACCAAACAACAAAAAAAGGTAATCCGACATAAATAAATGATTAAAAAAGGAGAAAAACTTGCGGATTGGATCAAAATCCAGCGAAAAAACGTTATTTGTGTCACTTTTTTTTTGTTCGAACGCAAAAACAACTGGATGAGGGACACAAAGCAGGATTTTAAGGTTGAAAGTTGAAAGACTGTCAGGTCGCTTTTAAAAATCATGACGAAAGGCAATTCAAAGATGACACCATTAATCTAATTCAATTTGTGTGAGAAGCGAATACAATGGAAAACTCGTCTGTCTCTCTTATCGCACTGAGCCACCATTTTTTTCCGTCAATGGCGGGCGACGGAATTGATGCGGAATAATATTTGATATTTTTTGCTCGGAAATCTAATTTTTTTCTTCACAAGAAAAAAAAGAGAGAGGAAAAAAAAGGTGTTTGCCCAGATCAGTGCACGAGTCGAATACCACAAAAGAAATCACCATCCGGTCAAATTTCCCCCTGTGTTGTGACACAACTTCCTCCTCATAAATGTGTGATTGCGTTCGATCGATGTCACAAACCTACACAAACAGGCAGGCAGGACATTACATTACACGAGGCGAAACAAAAAAGTTTTCCTTTTCATGTCGACGATGTCGTAAGTAGGCAGTATCCGAAAGCATCAATCGATTTCACTCCATTACATCCGAGAGCATTACTTCTAATTTTCCTTTTTTTTTTTGACACCAGACATGATTTAGCCAGCTGTCCTGTAGCGCTATAACGACAAAATAATAATTGAAACGAAAATAGAAAACATACACCTTGAAAGAATATCGATAACAAACAGATTTTTTCCCAGAAGCCATAAATGTTATGAAACTACTAATGTGATAGAGAAAAAAAACGCAAGAAGCGAAGGCGGAGAGGGAAAAAATGAAAATATATTGAAGTGGATTATTATTTTCTCTCTCGAAAACTATATGGGAAAGTTGTCGTCGTGCATTTCTCGAGCGACTACTGTGGAATGAAATGTAAGCGGTAGTCGAGTTTTCTTGAGAACTATCATTATTACGATTATTTATAGTTTATGTGACATATTCAGTAAGGTTAAATCAATCGATTCTACGGGGAATAAAAATATATACTTGCTGCAAAGAAGTTTTAGAGCTCATTGAACCAGATAATGATGTCGTTTTATTGGTTTTTTTTTTGCGGAATGGTAAGAGGGTTTTTTAATATTAATTTTACTTTTTGTTTCAAGCTCTTTAGATATTTTTCAATTAATCCAAACCAAGCTAAAATTTTTAATTAAAAATTGGAATAAAATTTATTATTTTCCTATCAGTTTTGGTATTTTCAACAATTAAATATTTTTTTTATTTAAGCTAAATTTAAATATAAATTTATTTTAATTTAAATAAAAATATTTTTTTTTAATTAAAATTTTTTTTATTTTTAAATTTTATTTTAAAATTTAATTTCTAAAATTTTTTATTAAATTAGTTTTTTAAAATTTTAAATAAAAAAATAAATTTAATATAATTAAGTTAAAAAATTATTTATTTTTAATTTTTTTTAATTTGTTAAAATAAAATTATTTTTTTTATTAAAATTTGAAAAATAATTTAGGCATTTAAAGGTTTTTTAAAATTTTATTATATGCTTTTTTATTTAAATTCCAATGTAGACAAATTTTAATTTATTTTTTTTAATTTTATTTTAAATTTAATTGAATTTAAAAAAAATTAACGCTGAACAGTCAGTAAATTTTTATTAATTTTTTTTTATTTTTTTCATTTATTTAATAACCAAATTATATAAAATAGAACAAAATAAAATTAAAAATATTTTAAATTAATAAGAAAAATTTAATTAAGTCAAATTTAAATATAAATTTATTTTAATAAATTTATTTTTTTTTTAAAAAATTTTAAATATAATTTATTTAAAGATTTTTTTTATTTTTAAATTTTGTTTTAAAATTTAATTTCTAAAATTTTTTATTAAATTAGTTTTTAAAATTTTAAATAAAAAAAAATAAATTTAATTAATTTAAGTTAAAAAATAATTTATTTTTAATGTTTTTTTAAAATTTATTTGAATAAAAATATTTTTTTTTATTAAAATTTTAAAATTAATTTATTTAAAGGTTTTTTAAAATTTTATTTTAACATTTGATTTTATTTCTTTATTAATTTTTTTATTAAATTATTTTTTTGAAATTTAAAATATTTTATATACAAAATTAAATCAAAATAAAAAAAAAATTAAATTTAAAGCAGTTAAAAATTATTATAAAAAAAAATATGAAAATTAAGCAATAAATATTTCATACAAAATATTTGTCAAAAAATTGAAAAATAAGTCAGTAATTTTGTTAAAAATATTTTAAAAATAATTCCAACAATAATTTATTTATAACTTTATACGTTAAAATTTCAAAATCAAAAATTGTTTTTTTTTTCAAAAATTTTTAATTTTTTTTTATTTCAAAGATAAATTAATTTAAAATAAAAAATAAAAATCTTTGAACGAATTTACACACATTTCAAAACAAACACAAACCACTCGTTACAAAATTTTCTTCTTCGCATTACTTTGTGACAAACTACTTTTGAGACTCCATTAACAGCAACATGTCTTTCATTTGAAAACTTTTTAATTACCACATTAGTCTTGCACGGTTCAATGCACGTCGAGACATTTTCTACCACAATACTTCATGCGATGCATTAAATTCGCATAAAAGTGAGAAAATTTGTTGGAAAATTGTACAAAATTGACATCTTTAGTGAGAAAAAAAACACAAAAATAAAAAAAAAACTCCCTTGATTTTCCCTCATTTTACATAAAATCTGAATATGAATCACTCTCATTTGTGAAAATTTTCCTTTTTTGCCATCCTTTCAGTCATTCGTCATTGTGAAAAAAAGGAAAATTTTGTAACAAAAAAGAAAATATTTGACAATCACTTAAACTTTTATCTTTTGTACATAAATATTGTTTTCTTATCTAATTTTTACTTTATTTGTCTTCTTGCGAAAATTTTCCTTTTCCCGGGAGTAGGAGGCATATTTTTTGATTAACTTAATTATTCTTACTGGTTACTCGAAAGAAAGAGAAACAAATTGAAGCTGAAGCAAAAATTTTATTCACTGAATATTTCAACGGAGAAGACAAAACCTTGAGGACACATTTAGAGTTATGTACAAAAACGAAAATTCCTCACAGAAAAATGGACAAAAAAATGTTTGAACGTGACTGGGTCTCAATTTAAACAATTTTGTTTTTCGTAATGAAATTTTAACTCTTTTTCTGTTTTCAGGAGATGAGCAAAAATTCCATTCGAAAAAAAAATAATAAATGACAAGGCGTTTCCATTTGGGAGTTTAATCCTCAATAAATCATCAAAATGGTTCAGAAACGGATAAAAATGTTGGAAAAAAAGGAAGAGAAACATGAAAAATGATCCACTTGATGACATTTAACAAACTGTTGAACATTTTTCCACTCGTCTCATCTTCCGTTTTTATTATTATTACCGTCATTAGAATATGAATGGAGACTGTGAGTGAGTGATATCTTGATCGTCGTATACTGTCATGTGTTAAATTTCGTATCTCACAAAACATATGGCGATTTTTGAAGGCGATGAACAGTGATGGATTGGTTTTTGACTGAAAATGACAAAAAATGGACCCGAAAAATATTTTAAAAAATTTAATTTAAATTAAATTAAATTTTAAATAATTTTTAGCTAAAATTAAATTAATTAAAATATATTTTTTTTTAATTTAATTTTTAAAATTTAATTATTATAAATTTATTAATTTTTGAATTATCAAAAAAAAATATTTTTAAATTAGTTTAAAAATTAATAAATTAATTTTAAATTAAAAAAAAATTAAATTAAATTAAAATTAAATTTAAATTTAAATTAATTAAAATTAAATTTAAATTAATTAAAATTTATTTTAATTATTTATTTTTTAATTTTTAAACTTAATTATTTAAAATTTATTAATTAAATTTGAATTATTTAAAAAAAAAAAAATTTTTTAATAAAAAATCATTTAAAATTAATTTAAAAATTTATAAAAAAAATCATTCAAATTAAATTTAAAAAAAAAATTAATTAAAAAATTAAATTTTAATTTTTTTTAAAATTAATTAATTATTCCAATTATTTCAAACCAAGCAATTTTAAAATTTTTTTACCGGCACTGATTTAAAGACAAAAAAAAATACATTAAAACGTCGTCTTTGTACCAAAAAAAAAAGGATTTTCTCAAAAATCATGAGAATTTGCGTGAAAGAACAAACAAAACTTTTGTTTGCACAAGCACGAAAAAGAAGAAAAGACAAAAAAAATAAGAAAATAAATAAATGGAAAACATCACAAGAGCGTTCCATGAGTCTGTCTCATGTTATGTCTTTTCATCTCTGCACGACACACGACGAAAAAAAAAACATAAAATAGAGAGAAAAGGTTATTAGTGCTGGAGATGTTTTTCGTCTCTATGTAGCAAAAAGCAAAAAAAAAAAAAAGTAAGAAAAAAATTTACGGTGTTTGTGTCATGTAAACAGACAAGAAACATCATCAACATTTACGAAACAATGACACTAAGTAGGACACGATTATTTTTTGATGAGCGAATAAGTGGTAAGGTGTTTAGAGAAAAAGTTTATTTTCTATTTTTTTTTTAAAGAACGTTTCAAGATAGCACTGACAAGATAAGAAGAAAATGGAAAATTCGTCTGTCAAAATGTGCGAAGGGACGAAGATGACTGCTGTTTTTCAACTAATTTGGGCAATTTGTGGTAGGTAATGAAAAAAATTCTTATTTTTTTATGATTGACGATGATAAAAATTATTTTGCTTAAAAAGGTGAAAATGTACATTTTTTTCGCAAATAAATTAAAAATAAAAGACAGAAAGTCGTTCAAGATTCAAGAGTAATTAATTTAATTTAATTTAATTAAAAATGATCAAGAACAATTGAAAGAGTGAACTTGAAATGTTCTTAATGTTTCATTGAAGTTTTTTGTTGTTTTCGTCAAAGACATTTTTTTTTTCATTTTTCTTTTTTAATTTTTTGCTTCTACTTCAAAAGTTGAAGATTTTTGCAGATGTGAGAAGCGTTAATTACTTGTTCTGAAGTTGACATTTCTCTTCATTTTTTTTTCTTTATTGCAATTTTTTGTATACTTTTAAAGTTTTTTCAAATGGAAAATTTTAAATTATTTAAATTTTTTTTTTGTTCAAATTCTGCACTAAAGAATTTAAATGGAGATGTCTGGTATTTTTCAAAATTAATAGAAATAGTCCTTAATTTTTTTTTCTATTTTTTATGATTTATTTTATTTATTATTATTTTTTATAAGGATTTAGAACTTAAAAGTTCAATATAAATTAATTGATAAAAAAATTTTAATTCAAAATAGAATTTTGAATACTAATTTTGACTTCTGTCAAAGATTTTTTATTTAAAAAAAAATTATAAAAAATTCATTTTTATAAATATTTTTTAAAAATAAATATATTTTTGAAATAAATAAATATTAAATAAAAATTTAAAAAAAAAAAATTTTTTTAAAAAAATTTTTTAAATTTTCTAAAATTAATTGTTTAAATTTGTTAAAATTATTTAAGTTTTTTTTTTTTTAATTAAAAATAATTTTTTAAATTATTTAACTTAAAAATTATTTTTTAAAATTTAATTATTTTTTAAATTTCTAAAATTTATAATTTTATTTTTTTTTTTTTTTTTTAAATTATTGTTTTTTTTTAATTTTTAATCAAATTCAACTTTTTTACAAGTCAAAAATTCATCTAAAAAGTTTCATATGGACTCCCTAAAATTTTCTTTAAATAAAAATAATTTAAATTCCTCAAAAAAAAAAACAATGGAAATTTCTTCCATTTAAAAATGCTGCTTCGACTTTTCTTTTGCATATTATCCTCGTCAGATCATCAAACAACACCAAATATAAATGAAATGAATAAGAAATGCGACTCATCCTTCGCCCATCTTTTTCTCCGGTGAAAATTGCTTGTCTTGCCTTTGCCTCGTCTTCGTCTCGTTCAACAATTGAATAATGCATTTTCAACAAAGTTCACACTGAAACTCACACACTCCCATTATTTTCAGGATTATATTACAACAACGAAGAATTTTTTTTTCTTTTATTTTTCTCGTGAAAAAGAACACAAACGACGACGTATCATAAAGAACTTTGGTGTAATAAAATAAATTTTCATCTCATTTTTCCCTGTCTCTCGCTGCGTGTGAGCGAAGTTTAAGTTTCATTTTCTCTGTTTATGATTTCGTTCCTCGTATCTTCTTCTGACCCGTTTATTTGCATAAAAATGCCATTTTTACTTACCTCAATAAAAAAAAAGTTGGCGAAAAAAAGTTAATATCGTCAATCAATGTTTAATGTTCTGCTGTTGCGTCGTTCACGAGCAAATATTTGCACAAATAAATATTTTTCATTGGATTTTAAAGTTTTTTTTGCTGAAGACACCTGTCGTGCGAATGAATTTTCCAAACAAAAAGATTCACTTGTTAATGTCACTAAAAATTTATTCTTGTTGACGTTGTTGTTGTTGTTGTAACTTTTGCTGCTGTTTGTCGTACGAGTGCAACAAAAGACACACAAAAAATCAATAGAAGTCTGTTTCTGTTGTAAAAATTTTATATCAAAATAAAAAATGCATTACAATGTTTGAGTTTTACAAAAAAAAAATTTTTTTCGTAAGTGATTTTAATTTTTAACTTTATTTTTTTTTTCTTGTAGGAAATGGAAATTGTAACGATTGTCTACACTTTTTTTGTATTATTTTTTGTACGTATTTGTCACGAACACGACAACGAGGAAGGAAAACCGCAGACAAGGTTTTCTCTTTAATTTTAATTTTTATCTTTATCTTCACTGAAAATTATTTTTTAAATATTTTTTTGGATTTTCTTAATTTTATTTTTATTTTATTTATTTTTTAATATTTTTTTTTTAATTTTTCTCATAAATTGAGTTATCTTCGGAGATACACTTCACTTCACTATTTTTATTTATTTCCAGTAGTCGACGAGATACAGTCAGAATAGAATGTGACTAAACTCCACGACGGATGAAACGAAACTTGCGCCTCGTCTTGATGATGGTACACGTAAATAACTAGGCGAGGTATGTGGCACTGATAGAAGTATATAAAGAGAGAAAAAGAGCAAAAACTGAGAGAATCACTCTCTTTGTTTATTATTTCCTGTGTATGTTGTCAGTCGCCGCCGCCGATTTTAGTATTTTTTGCATGTAGAACGACAACCAGTTGAGTGATTTTTATTTACAAAGATTTTGTAAAGAGAGTTTTACGGGTTTCTCTCTCGTGATAGAATTTTAGGAAGATTTTTTTAAATGAAAAAAAAAATAACAAGAATTTTATTTTTTTTTTTTATTTAAAAATTTAAAATAATTTTTCTAAATTTAATGATATGGTAAAATTATTTAAAAAAGTGATAAGAAATTAAAATTTGATGAGTGAATGAAATTAATACGTGATTAAAACGTGCCGACGTGATGATGAACAGATGAAAAACGTGATGATTGAAAGTGATAAATGAAACAATTTTAACAGAAAATATTAAAAATTGATACTTTTTAAGTAAAAATTAATTTTTTCTTTAAAAAAATTATTTTTAAAAATTTTTTGAAAGCTTTTAATAAGTCTCAAATGTGTAAAAAATTTAATTAGTAAAAAAAAATATTTTAATTTTTTAATTATGAAATAAATTTAAAAATAATTTTATTAAAAAAAAAAAAAAAATAAAAAAATAAAAATTTTTTAAATTTTAATTTTTATGAAAAAAAATTATAAAAAAATTAAAATAAAAAAAAAAAAAAAAAAATTAATTAAAAAAAATTAAAGTTTAAATAATAATTAATTGAGCTTAAATAAATTTAAAAAAAATTTTAAAGTAGAAATTGAGTCACGTGGTTTAAAAAATAACGGCAAGTTTTTTACTAAAGCAAATCCATTCAATAGCCTGGAGGTTAGAAACTATAAAAATCCCATCAGTTACTATCCTCAAAGAGGAAAAATCCAGCTATGATCCTCATCTGAATTAAATCAAAGGCAAATTTTGAACAAAAACTATCGGAATTTTCTGAAAATTTATAAATTAAATCAAATTTTTGAATAATTTTCGTATAAATTTTTAATAAATTTTTTAATTTTTAAAATTTATTTCATCTTCCAATTTATTTAACTTTAATTTTTATTCATTTTTAATTTTTTTTATTTCGAAAAAAAATTGAAATTTTTAATTTTTTGTCTCCCGATTTTTTTTAATAAAATTTTACAATTCACAAATTTGACATTTTTAATGATATTTAACTGAAAATTTTAAATTAAAAAAAAATCAAAAATTTTTTTTTTATTTTTTAAATTAATTTATTTTTATAAAATTAAAATTAAAACTGAATTAAAAAGCTAAGTAAATTATTTTTTTTTAATTTTATTTATTCTCAAAAATATAAAAATTGTAAAAAATAAGAATCAAAACCTTGACATTGAAATTTCGAATTTTTTCCTGCAAAGCAATTCCAACAAGTTACGCTTCAAAATTGCCTGTACGACATGTAAGCAATACGCGATAGGTGCTTACTCCGGTGAAGACGCAATTCATTCAACCTCTAATTATCTCAAAATTTCGCGAATATTTCCATAAATCCGGCTACGTAAGTACACAATTCCTCCATTTTGTTGCCAATTTCACGCATTTCGTGTAGTCGCTTGCATCGAATGCGCGTCATTCGCACCCCAAATGACTAAACATATTTTTTTATTGGTTTTTTTATGTTCCCTCAATTTGCAGCCATAGTGAAAGTGATTATCTGCAGACAAACAACAAATCACGACGACAGTAACGACGACGAAAAAAAAGTAGTGACGACGCGTCTCCTGGCGACTTTGGATGTCAACAATATGCTGGGTCATCCGCAAAACGGCACAACGCCAATTATGGCGAACGGAAAGTCCGCAGATAAAGTGCGCTTCATCAAACCGAATGTCTCAGAAGTGAGCGATTGTAAGTGAAATGACAAAAATTTGCATAACAAAAAATTATTTAAATTTTTTTTTGTATTTTTTCGTGTCGCAGTAATGCCTTTGGAGTCAGAAGTCGATCCGAGAATTGATGATTTCGAGCCGCCGGAATTTTTTCTCCGCAGTTACGGCGAAAATGGGGAGTTGCACAAGGAAATCGCGCTGAAAAAGTACATGCCGGTGTATGTGGGACGTGCAATTGGGTGCATTATTGATTTATTGGAGCCTTCGATCTCGCGACGACATTGCGTGTTTCAGTACAAGGAGCTGTTAATCGATCATATGGGAAATTCGGTGTCGGGTTACATGTTGTATGACTTGAAAAGCTCGCACGGCACCTTTTTGAACGACGAACGGATCCCAAGTATGGAAAATATCAAGTTGCATCACGGCGATCGCATCAAATTGGGACAATGTACGACGATTTTCACCTTTTTCGACTCGAAACACAACGAACGAGGCACAGAAAAGCCCCGAAAAGAGCCTCCGGAAGCGACAACGGTCGCCGTTCAAACCACGGAACCCGTTTCGCAGGCATATTCCGACGAAATGGTCACACAACAGCCCTCGTCGACAAGTCAAACTGGCGATGCGGAGCAATTTTTGCATGATCCCGACCTACTTTCGACTACATCATGGCTCCAAAAGTACATCATGATCCTGAACAATCTCGCTGACTCGGCAAAGGAATATGAGGAATACGGAGTGCCTGTCCCGAATTTCGACATGGATTCATTTTTGTCGAAACGTCTGAAGCTCGAACACACGAAACTCGTGCAACAAGCGCAAATTGTCGCCGAACTGCTTGCTTTGATCGGTTCCGATGACCCACAGTTGGAAATGCCGCCGCCCGAGGAGACCATCAAACGACGTCGCAAACGAAAACCCAAATTCACGGATCTCGAAGCACCGCCGCCGATCACCACGAAACGCGTTCGAAAACCAAAAATCATCGAAGATGCCTCGGAAACACCTGTGGCGCCTGTCGCGGTGAAAAAACGACGCAAACGCCGCACAAAAGCGGAAATTTTGGCCGACATGTATCGCAGTAGTCAAGAATCAACGCAACTTATGGAAGATATTGATCCGCTCGCTATCACAAAATCCGAGCCAATTAATCAAGAAGCACCGTCTCGCAAACGAAGACGCCAGAACAAAGTCAAAAACGACGAACAAGGACCAGTAGCAATCTTGCCAGTAATCAAAAAAGAGAGAAAAAAGCCTGGAAGGAAACCAAAACTCACGTCAATTCCACAAAATGAACAGCAATTAATCGAAAATCCGCAAGAATTTCAAAAAACGCCTCCCACGAGGAAGAAAAAAATGGGACGTCCTGCGAGAAAATTTTTTGAACCTCAATTTAATTCGACGCAACAAATTGCCCCAACAGAACCAATTTTTTTCAATGAACCCGAAAATTTTCTCGCCTCACCGATAATCGCGTCACAAACGCAGCAGCAACAAGTGCTCGTGGAGCAGCAACAACAACAAGCGCCGCCCAGCGGCAATCCTTACAAGACAATTGTGAAAAATCAACCGCGCATCTTGCTACAAAAGATATTGTAGGATACTTAAAAAGTAACGAAACTTAATTTTTTTTTATTATTGGAGACCATGACTTACTCATTTTAGACTTTTTATCAAGTATTAGATGTATTTTTCATTTTTTTTTGTTTTGAGAGACCGCGAGTGTGAAATTCCTTCTTAGACGATAGATAGATAGTACTTAGGATAAATTTAAATAAATGTAAAGAAATATATAAAATATATTTATAAATGATAAGACGATCGTAGATAAATGAAAAAAGAGAGAGATAATATTCCGTTGAATAAAGATGAAGATATTTGAAGTTTGCAAGATGAAATTATGTTTTTTATTTATTTTTTTTTAATATTTAGGTCCCTACAATTTTGAAATTTTAATTTTTTCTAATTTTTATTTAATTTTTTAAAAAATTACTTTAATTAATTATTTATTCATTTTATATTTGAAGAAATTTTTAATTTTTCTTAAAATTTAATTTAATGTGAAATTTTTTTTTCAATTTTTTAAATTACATTTTATATTTATTTAATTTTTGTTCGTATATAAAAATAAAAAATTAATTAAAAAATTAATTATTTAAATTAAATTATTAATTTTTGGGTACAAATTTTTGTTTAGAATTTTTAACAAATCAATTTTTATTTTAATTTCTATATTCATAAATTATTTAAAGACTATTTGACTTCAAATTTAGTTTTTAAAAAAAATATTAATTTAATTAATTTAAAAATTTATCAATATTTTCGTTTGATTTCTTTAAATTAATTAATAAGAAATCATAAAATTACTTAGATTTTTAAAATATTTATTTTATATCATAAAATTGATAATTTATTATTTAAATAAATAAAATTATTTTAAATTTAATTAAATAAAATATTCTTTAAAATTTTAATTAATTTTAATTTTTTTACAATATTATTTTTTTTTTTTGTTTAAAAAAATCAGAAAATAGATTTTTTTATTTAAAAAAAATTAAAAATCATTTAGTTTTTTTTTTAATTTAAATTTATAATTAATTAATTTTTTGAATTGGTAAAAATTTCATTTATTAAATAATCATAAATTGAAAATTTTAAAATAAAAAAAAATTAAAATGAAATTAATTAAATTAAGTAATTTTAATAGATTAAATTCCAATTCATTTTTATTTTTAAATATATATTTTTTTTTTGAAAATTAAAAATTTTTTAATTGAATAAAAAAATAATTTTAAATTAAAAAAAAAATAAAATAATTCATTTTTCACTAAAAATTTTACTTAAAATTCTAAAAATTTTTTGTCTTTTTTTAATATTTTTTTTTTATTCAAAAAAAAAAATAGTAAGAAATAATTAATATTTTTTTTTACTGAAATTGATTATTTAGATAATTTTTTAATAATTATTCTAAGAGTATTTTTAAATGAATATTAAATAATTAAATATAAAAAAATTTGATAAAAACACGATTTCGAGCTTCAACCTCCCTAAAATATTTTTTTTTGACGTAAAAAATTTTGACATTTAAAATGTTCCCCTGAACAGAAACCCGCACAATATTACAAAACACTTTTAAAAATAAATAAAAATTTCTCAATAAAAAAAACTAAAATTTACCTCGAAAAATGGCTCGCTACAATTGGCTTTACCGCAAAGTGCGAAAATACATGCAGCCCGTAGACTTTGATGTCGCCGAAAAATGGAAGAAACGCCTGTCACTCATCTATTTCTTGTGTGCCTGGAACGCAATTGCCTTCATCGGATTTCAATACTACCGCGGCAAAGGCGATTGGGCGAAAGCTGCAGGTCTCAAAACGGAAGGCGAGGAAAAAATTCCCGTCGCCGCGCAATACGCCAACGTCCTTGGCATCAAAAATGCTCATGTCACGAGGATATCGGGCTTAAAAAAATCCGCCGAATACGAAATTGTCGACGGCGAAGTGCGGTTCAAAGACACAAATGACCAAAATGAGTCAATTTCTAGTTAAAATTTTTAATTTTGTGTAGTTAATAAATTTATTTAATAATAAAAATAATTTTTTCAAACGATTCCCCAAACTTCTTCGAAAGCAGAACAGAGTTTAGAGCACGTAAGTGCCGCGGAAAGTGGATAATTACTGATCGAAATGACATCTTCTTTGTATGGGACATCGACATTGCCGTGCGCGAACGCTCCAACAACAATCGCCATCGGTAAATCATCTTTCGGCACGAGTTCACGGCAATTTTCGACCTTTTTCGAACTATATGACATCACAATTTTACGACAACCGACCGGCAAATGATTTTCTATCGGATTTTTTATGACTTTCATCAGCTTCATTGTGCTATCCGATGCTCGAATCGAGAATTTGTGTAAAAGTTGCACTAAAAAAAAACAAAATTTTAAAATTTTTATTGAAAAAATTAAAAAATTCCTCACCCATCAGCCCAGCAAATCGTCTAAAAGTTCTCGGAATCCGAATTTGTGGATTAACTTCAATCAAAACGTTCTTTTCTGTCCTGATATAAACTTGCAACAGTCCGGCACGATTCAGGGGCGAGTCAATTAACATCAACAACGACTGATGGGTGATGTCGGGACGACAAGTGCCTGGATCGCGATTGTGTTTTCGCAAGAGATTCGGATGATCGTCACAATTTAAAAGTTCGAATGCCTTTCCGATTTTGATGGTTTCGAGTTGGGCGCCTTCTAAGATGATAATTAAGCTGAAAAAGATGAATTTTTAGTAAAATTTGATGAAAAATATTTTATGAAAGATTTTTACCGCTTATCATTGGCGCGAACATGACTCGTTTTGAGATGTTTTGAAGATAAATCGAACTCATCTTCGTTCTTTTGTTCTCCGATTTGGCGTTTTTTGCCCATTTTTTAAAGGAATTAAGTGTTAAAGTGGAAAAAATTTGATTATTTTTTGTTTTTGTGTGTTGTAAACAAACACATGTGAGAAATTTTTGGGAATTTGTATTGGGATGGATTTATCCCATGTCACAAAAAATTATAAATGTTAACGGTATATTTTATTTTAAAAAAATTTGAGCGAAAATTTTACCTTTTACCTTAAAAATTAAGCAAATTTTAGTTAAAAAATTTTAATATGAAAATTAGGCCGTTACAAATTTTTTTTTCATCAAAATTTTGTCCCAAAAGATTTTTTTCAAAATATGGAGGCAAAAAAAATAAAAAAAAAGTTTGACAAAAAAATGACAAAATTTTAACAGTTTTTTGTCATTAATCAATATTTTGATTACATTGAGATTTGATAATTAAAAATTTATTTCAAAGTATTTTAAGTTAAAAATACATATAAACAAAAAAATTCGTAAAAATAACTGTCAAAAAATTTTGAAAAACATTTTTTTTTTTAAATTCGTTTTAAAATACGATTTTTTAAACAAAAATCTTAAAAATTTAAATTTTTTAAACAAAAATTCTTAAAAATTTAAATTTTTTAAAAAATTTTGGGAAATTCTTTGAAAAAATATGAAAAAGACCAAAAAACGGTCAATTTTGATGAAATTCTAAATTTTTTTTTTATTTTGCCATTTTCGATTTTGAAAT
Organism: Culicoides brevitarsis; assembly: GCF_036172545.1. NCBI lineage: Eukaryota > Metazoa > Arthropoda > Insecta > Diptera > Ceratopogonidae > Culicoides > Culicoides brevitarsis. Next base: position 37,116,812 of record NC_087085.1, on the reverse strand, counting down.
GAAGCATTTTAAAAAAAATTTTTATTTTACCTTTAAATTTAAGCAAATTTTGGTTAAAAAATTTTAATAAAAAAATTTATTCAAAATCAAAAAATTAATCTTACCAACTGCAAACTCCACGTGGATAGATTTACAACTCTTATGAACAAAAGAAATGATGCATTAAAAAGTGTTAGTAGTACATTTTTTTTAAATTTTCATTTATTTTTTTTTACAGTGAGGGGTTTTTCTTCTAAATTTAGTGTTAGTTGAGTTTTTATTTTGGAATTTATTTTTTTTTAATATTTATTTTGATATCAACATCTATAAAACGATAGATTTTTTGATTATTTTTCTAAATTTTTCCTTCTTCTAATTTTTTTCTTTGTGTAAATTTCCCTTTTCCTTTATAAAACTGGTCGGCACTAATTTCCTTTTCATAAAAAACGTTAATTTTCTAGCTATTTTACGTATCATAACATTGAGAATTATTTATTTATTTTTTTTTTGTGTTAGAATTTCTAACTGAGAAGACTTGAATAGATATTTTTAATAATAATTTTTAACAAACGTGACAAAAAACAAACGGCAACAAATTGTGCTAAAAATGCGTTAAAGATAGTCTAAAGATTTGTTAGAATGTATAAAAAGTACGGTGCTAACAATAATAATTTACTTAAAAAAAACTTAACGAAGCACATCTACAGGTTTTTTTTAATACAAAAACTCAACATTTTTTTTTTGTCTTTTTTGGATTACTTTTTTTTTGTGATTAGAAAAAATGATACTGATTGTTGTTCGAGACTTATTGTTTTTTAGGCGGAGACGCCAACTTGATTTTGTTGTAATAGCCATTAATGTTGATCAAGTTGATGAATTCGCCAATTTCGAGTTGGTAGCCTGTATTGACCATTTTGTTGCCCAAGTAGATGATGTAGCCGACATTGTGTTCGAACATCTTTTCAATTTTCAGGATTTGATTGTATTTGGCGTGCACAAAGGATTTTTCCGCATCGGGAACGAATTGATGGGTGATGAGATTTCTAAAAAAATAGAAAAAAAATTATTGATTTATGAATTAATTAATTAAAATTAAAATTAAAATTAAAATTAAAATTAAAATTAAAATTAAAATTAAAATTAAAATTAAAATTAAAATTAAAATTAAAATTAAAATTAAAATTAAAATTAAAATTAAAATTAAAATTAAAATTAAAATTAAAATTAAAATTAAAATTAAAATTAAAATTAAAATTAAAATTAAAATTAAAATTAAAATTAAAATTAAAATTAAAATTAAAATTAAAATTAATAAATTAAAATTAATAAATTAAAATTAAAATTAAAATTAATAAATTTAAATTAATAAATTAAATTTAATAAATTAAAATTAATAAATTAAAATTAAAATTAAAATTAATAAATTAAAATTAATAAATTAAAATTAATAAATTAAAATTAAAAATTAAAATTAATAAATTAAAATTAATAAATTAAAATTAATAAATTAAAATTAATAAATTAAAATTAATAAATTAAAATTAATAAATTAAAATTAATAAATTAAAATTAATAAATTAAAATTAATAAATTAAAATTAATAAATTAAAATTAATAAATTAAAATTAATAAATTAAAATTAATAAATTAAAATTAATAAATTAAAATTAATTTAAATTAATTAAAATTAATAAATTAAAATTAAAATTAAAATTAAAATTAAAATTAAAATTAAAATTAATAAATTAAAATTAAAATTAAAATTAAAATTAAAATTAAAATTAAAATTAATAAATTAAAATTAAAATTAAAATTAAAATTAAAATTAAAATTAAAATTAAAATTAAAATTAAAATTAAAATTAAAAATTAAAATTAAAATTAAAATTAAAATTAAAATTAAAATTAAAATTAAAATTAAAATTAAAATTAAAATTAAAATTAAAATTAATAAATTAAAATTAAAATTAAAATTAAAATTAAAATTAATAAATTAAAATTAATAAATTAAAATTAAAATTAATAAATTAAAATTAATAAATTAAAATTAAATTAAAACTCACCTGTAAAACTGCAAAATGATCGCAAAAATCGTCTCCAACACGCTATGGAACAACGTGCACTGTTTCGTAAGTAAACACAAAAATTTGATCCTCTTGATGTACTTCACGTGTTTCCGATACAAATCCTCCATCGTCACCGTGCTATTCAGATCATCTTTCAACGCCTTCCACGAAACTTGTAACCCGGCTCTCGTAATGTGATTCAACAAGGCATGCATAAATTGCGACAATTTATGCCGAACCTCCTGAATTCTCCGATATTGCGGCGCCCGGAGCAAATCTGTGCCCAATTCCTTATGAGCTTCTTTCAGATATTGAAAAGACGATTCCAGAACCCATCCAATTCGCCGAATTTTCACGAGATACTTAAAAATGTACGAATATTCCGTAATTGTGTCTAAATTCAAAACCAGATTCAAGGGCCACGAGACTTGATAGTCGAGTGTGAGCATTCCGAGGGCATCGGGCGACGTAAGTTCGAATTTTTCCGGTTTTTGACCCACTTTGAACGTTAAACGATCCGTGTTTTTGTCATTTCCGATGATACTCGACCCCAGAGCGTTATCTAAGAGTGAATGCAACGTTTGTGGGTTCAACAGATCGTTCGGAGAGGCACCGCCTTCCATCCTTTTAAGCAGCCCATCGCAGATGTGACTCCCGAATTCGCCATCCATCATGAAGAAATAGTTCCGCAACGACTTGAAATGCCCAATAACGTCAAGTTCCAGCAAAAAAAGCTTCATTATCTCGCCATTGATGATTTCCATGTGAGCATTCAGGGGCAACGTCAACGATTTTTGCAGAAATTTCGTCAAAGTTGTCACATCCAAGCATTTTAGCTCCGTAACTCCCTTCGAATCATCCTTTTCTCGGTCCGCATCCCACACAGAACTACCGCCATGACTCTTGGGCAACGCCAGCGGCATCAAACTATGCATCTTCCGTTCCACAAGTTTCACAAAATCGTAATAATTTGGATCAGAATCGACCGTAGAGACACTTCCGGCGCTTTTTAGAGTGCCTCCATCCTCAGATCCGCCTGATTTTGTGGGTGACATCAAAAATCTGAACGAATTCGCTGGGCGATCATTACTTAATAACGCACTATCGGGCGTTGGTTGGTTAATAACTGCCGTATTTGGCACCCCAAGTGAGTCCGGGATGTCGTGATTTGCAATTTCCGTGTCGAGTTTCAACGAAGCGAATTGCGACATGTCCGGCGATGGCGTTTCTACTCCCGTGATGATGTTAAATTCACTTTCCAATACTTTTTTGCGGTTCCGGGCGCGATCCGTGTCGAGATTCAAATACCCTGGTTTTGGTTTTTGCTCTTTGGCGGGACCCGCGATGAGTTCAAACTCTTGTTGCATCGTTTTGAGACGATTTTTTTGCAGGTCTGTCATATTTTTGGGCTCTTCCTCGAAGTAATGTGTACCGAGAATCTTCATTTTATTGCGTTGCGCATCGGAAAAAGTGCTGGGATCGCGATCTTCGAGCACTACATCGTCAAGTTCGATGCCAAACTCACTCGAGAGGATTTTTAATTTGTTTTTCTGCGCTGCACTGAGAGCTCGTTCCTTCTTCAGACCCGGATTATTCTCCTTATCTTTCGGGTCGTCCTTCAAATTGTAACATTCCGACAAAACTCGCATCTTATTTCGCTGTGCGTCGGTCATCGGAAGACTTGAAGTCGGTGCCGAGCCACTTTCGAGGCCTAAACGATCGATAGTTGAGCCCATAACGCGTTTCCGGTTTCTTTGGAAGTCGGTTATCATCACTTCAGCACACTCTTCTTCGTCTAAATTCGCGTTCAAGATGTCACTTTCGCTCTTTTGCATTATCGGATTGCGCGAATTCATGTTTGGTTCGGGACTTTCCGCTTTATTTTTGTAATTTTCGTTCATCACGGCCTCATGCAAGGATGGTGTGGACTTGCAAAAACTACTGGTCATCAATTTATTGCTCATTTTTTCGTCTTCTGGCGTGACAAAGTGATCGCTGCCGAGCGACATTGCCATTATTCCATCGACGCCATCAGATTTTGGGGAAATATCTTCCAACTTTTCCTTGTTCGAAAGCTCAGATTTTAGTTTGGCGACGAGTTTTTCGGTCCGTTCGCGTTTTTCGTCGATCAAGCGGTTCAGTTCTTCGTAATATTCGATGCGTTTTTTGCGTTCCAAGTTTTCGGCGAGAAGTTGTTCTTGCTCAAGGGCTTCCGCTTCCTTCAAGTACATGAGTTCTCGTTCGATATTTGCCTTTTTTTCGGTTAATTTTTGCTCGCGGATTTCCTCCATTTGTAACTTTAGCTCTTCGCGTTGTTGCGTGCGGAATTTTTGCAAGTCGATTGCTTTTTGTTCCTGTTCGTTTTTCCATTTTTCGTAGTTTTGGCGGGAATTTTCCTCGATGCGCGCCTGGAGAGCTTCGTGTTTTTGCGATTTTAGCTTGAAAATGTCAGCGACGTTGACGGGTTCGCCGCAGAGGATGCGGGCGTGTGCGAGATAGTCGTTGCATTTTTTGCGAACTTCCTCGATGGAGCGATGATCCAAGCAGACTTTCAATTTGAAACGATCCATGGTGAAAATTGGATGCTGAAAAGTGAAGAAAAATAAATTTTTAGAACTAGAATTTCGAAAAATTTTAAATTTTTTAAAAATAATTTTTTGAAATTTTTAATTTTTAAGAACAAATTTCGAAAATATTATTTTAAAATTTGAACTTAAAAGTAAAGAAAAATCAACAAAATCTCCCAAAATAAAAATTTTTGAAAAAAAATAATTTTGGTCACGTTACTTTCAAAATAATGTTTTTCAACATTTCAATAGAAAATGTCGTAATTAAGCAAATTTCTTTAACAAATTTTTTAATAAAAAATTTATGTCAATTGATTAAATTTTCAAATTATTTTTAAAAAATTAAAAATTTTTTAGAAAAAATTAAAAAAATTTTTGGTAAAATCAAAACTTACATCAGGTTTATAAGTCCTCAACAAATTCGTATACTTCCCGCAAAGCAAAATATCCTCTTCATATCCTTGCAAGAACAATGGCACACTTTGTTTCCGTATCTGATAAGCCTTATCGAAGTACGTTTTCGTGTTCGCATGGTACGCATTCACGAAACAAATGAAAAGCTCCTTGCACGGATCCTCAAAATGCCCGAAAAACAACCATTTTTCAAAATTACTAAAATACACTTGGCAACAATTGCTGAGAATAAAGACCAAAAATAGCGAAATGTCCGTTTGCGTGATTCCAATGATCTCGCGATACAAAAATCCCAAGAATTCGGAGCCTTCGGGTAATTTTGTGATCGCTTGTCCTTGCGGATGGATCCGTAAAACTTTTGTCAGAGCAACCAACTGTTTCTTCATGTGCTTTATTCGATGACTGTAGGCGAGTAAAGTGTTGTCTTCGAACGAAAGAACGAATTTACGGAATGTGATGAGGAAGCTTTCGATGCTGTCGCATAATGCCTGAAAAAAATATCAATTACGAATTTTTAGTACAAATTTTGATAATTTAAGAAATTTTTAGTACAAATTTTGATAATTTAAGAAATTTTTAGTACAAATTTTGATAATTTAAGAAATTTTTAGTACAAATTTTGATAATTTAAGAAATTTTTAGTACAAATTTTGATAATTTAAGAAATTTTTAGTACAAATTTTGATAATTTAAGAAATTTTTAGTACAAATTTTGATAATTTAAGAAATTTTTAGTACAAATTTTGATAATTTAAGAAATTTTTAGTACAAATTTTGATAATTTAAAAAAATTTTAGTACAAATTTTGATAATTTAAGAAATTTTTAGTACAAATTTTGATAATTTAAGAAATTTTTAGTACAAATTTTGATAATTTAAGAAATTTTTAGTACAAATTTTGATAATTTAAAAAATTTTTAGTACAAATTTTGATAATTTAAGAAATTTTTAGTACAAATTTTATTAATTTAAAATATTTTTTAGAACAAACTTTGATAGTTTAAAAAAGTTTAGTACAAATTTTGATAATTTAAGAAACTTTTAGTACAAATTTTATTAATTTAAAAATTTTTTTAGAGCAAACTTTGATACTTTAAGAAATTTTTAGTACAAATTTTGATAACCTTAAAAATTTTAGTACAAATTTTGATAATTTAAAAAATTTTTAGTACAAATTTTGATAATTAAAAAAATTTTTAGTACAAATTTTTAATTTAATTAATTTTTTTTAAAAAAATTTTTAGTACAAATTTTGATAATTTAAAAAATTTTTAGTAAAATTTCGAAAACTCAAAAAAAAAATTAAAAATACTCACTTTAAAGACAAATCCATCATGAACTTTCACCACACTCTTGCACCGATACGGAACACTGCGCGACGTAAAGAACTGCAATCGCTTAAAACACGTTCCGCATTCGACGAAATCCTGCACAATTGTCTTAAACGTCTGCGGCGACACTCCATCAACCGTCAAATTTGGCACCATTTCGAAAATCATCTCGGTAAAGTCAAATTCGAACGATTCCGAGCTAATCCCGACAGTTAAATATTTCACATCGATCATGAACGCATTCAATGGAATGATATTTGCCTTGAATTTCTTCCCCTTTCTCTCTTGATTGATCGTCAGAAGCGACAAAAGACTATTTGTTTCCGTGCTGAAAGGTCTTTCCTTCAAAACAATTCGCTGCCCGAGATTTTCCCAGTTCAAAATGCGCTTGTGACGTCCTCTTCCGCTACTTCGACGCAGCAATTTCGGTCCGTCGATCAACGTTGATGCACTTCCAGGTCTCGTGTAGTCTCGCGTAAAGTATTGTTTTTGTTGCACAGGCTCCGACGGAACACCCGTTAAGGAATACATGCTTCGGGGACGCTCATAGCTCGAAATGGAATTACTAAAAACCGAATTTAGCGACATATCGCTCTCACTTCCGCGAATTCCTGCCCCGTAATTTGTCGGTTTCAGTAAATATGGGTTCTCGGGACGAACGTAGTTTGAATTTCCCGCTGGTTGTGACAACGGTTCGAGCATGGAGAATCTCTTTGGCGGAATTGGCGGATAATTCGTGTTGCTGGGCGTGTCGGGATATTTTCCAAAGAACGGTTTCTATGCAAAAAATGAGGAAAAAAGATAATTTTTTATCATTTTCAGCAGTTTAAAAGTACTTACAGCAAGTCCATTTGCATCATCATCACTCCCGCCGTCCTTCAATGCCAGCAAAAGTTCAAGGACGTTCGACGTCGCAGCATCCAATGCTCCATTTTGTGCAAATTTCGCAATTAAATCCTCGAATTCGTCGGCTTCGTGTTTCTTTTTGATCGTATCTGCCCGCAATTTTAACGCAAAATGATGAATTTTCAGTTCTTCGATGACATCTTTGCTCCGTCCCTGGACATTTGTTTGATTTCCCGTCTCAAACAGAATTTCAAATGCATTTTTCCTACAAGCTTTTATCACTTTTCGCTTTTCCTCGGGCGCGCCATCCGCATTTTGGCAGAAAGACTCGCACAAGGCATTCACCAAACTAAAGACACTGTCCATCGTGAATTTAGAACAAACAAAGCATTTTTACGACGTAAATTTTGATTTTTTCGCGTGAAATGCAAATTTTTCGTGTAATGTTTTTTCTACGAGGCCAACACAATTTTGCAAGTTGTTACATGTCAAAAGGTCGATCCAACTAATTTTTTTTAAGTTTAATATTTTTAGAATTTTTAAAGAAATCTGAAATTTTTAGAAAAAAAAATAATAAAAATCATTTTGAAAATTAATTAAAAATTTAAAAAATAAAAAATTAAATTAAAAAATTTTAAAAAAGAATTTTAAAAAATTATTTTAAAATAAAAAAAAAATTAAATTTAAAAAAAAAATTAGAAATTCAAAAAAAATATCTGAAGTTTTTAGAAACAAAAATATTTTTAAAATAATTAAAAAATAAAAAAAAAATTAAATTTAAAAAATATAATTTTAAAAATAAATAATTTTAGATTAAAAAAATATTCTAAAAATTTTTTGAAATATTTTAAGAAATTCAAAAAATTATTTTTAAATTAAAATTTGTACCTACCTTGACTACTTATTATTATTTGATCAATATTTTCCTTCGTAATTTAACTGTCAAAATGCATTTTCATCCAAACAATGAAAAATCTCGTCATCTTGAATTTTTTTAGTACAAAATGGCGTCCCGGGGCTTCGTTTAGTACCGGAATTCATGTAAACAAACATCAGCTGTTCGGTTTGTTTACGTTTTTTACGAGTATCACTTTCATACAACTCATTTTTAGTTCCATTTCCTGTCGCATTTCCGCTTTTGTTGCTCATTTTTAGTCCCATTCCCCAATTTCAGTGATTTTTCGACTTACAATTTTCTTTCTTCTACGATTTTCCAGAATTTTCGATGAAATTTTCCGGTATGAATGAAAAGTTTTGGAAAAAAAACGAAAGTTTCTTTTGTAATTCAAGGTTTTAGCAGAAAAATCGTATTTTAAAAGATTTTCCGTGAAAAATACAAAAATTTTGTAAAATTTAGGCGCTGTCATAATCAGCTGTTCGCGTAAATTTTCGTCATTGAAGGGAGAAAATTGCATCGAACAGTCAAAAAAAAATTGTATTTTGCTAGAAACTCAATAGAAATTAGTTCAAATTAGATTTTAACTCCTTAAATTCACGGAAAAAAGTATGCGGAAGAGAATTTAACTGAAATCCGAGATGAAAATATCGCGAAACGCGAGAAAAACGTAAAAATTATAGTTTGTCTGTGTAACCAATAGCTACATAGAGCGAAAAGAAGAAAAAACAACAATGGCGACTCTGAACGATCCTCCGCCAACGAACGTTTCGGCGACCCTCGAGGGCGGCTTTCAGTTCAAAACGAAGCCACATCTCGACAAAAAGTGGCTCAAGGCGAATTTGACGTCGGCACTGCGTTCCACGAACGAGCTCAGCAATCTGTGGAATCACCTGCTCGAGGATAATGAGGTCATTGAGATGGAAAATAAACTGAGTCCGAATTTCACGTTTATTGACGAGTCAATTGATAAATCTGTGGATTTGGGCTCAAATGTGACGACTTCCGAGAGTATTTTCAATAGTTGGTTGTGGAATCCGATTCCAAGTGAGAAAAAAAATGTTTTTGGTTTTAAGGAATTTTTCTAATAAGAATTTTTTTCAGGTTCCGACGAAAAACAAGATTGCATTAAAATTCTGCTGAGTGAGCAACAGGCTTTGTGTCATCAGGCAGCGGAGAATTGTTTGTCCGTGCAGTCGTTGAAACGCATGCTGTTTGTGTACTCACGCTATTTTATTGCGCTGTCGAGGTACAAGAAACCAGAAAGTCACGAAAATGACGAAAGCACGACAAAAAGTGTGCATGAACTACATCCGGCTGTGATGGATTTGAAATCGGCGAACGTGAGTTGCATTTTTTAATTTAATTTTTTTTGCATCGTCCCGTTTTAATAAATTTTTTAATAGCAAAAAAAATTGAAATTTCTTCAAAAATTTAAATTTTTTGATTTTTATTTTTTTTACTTCAAAAATTTTAAATTTTTATCAAAAGTTAAAAAAAAAATTTAAAAAAAAAATTAAAATTATTATTTAAAAATTTTTTGAATAAAAATAACTTTTAAAAATTAAAATTTTCAAAACAACTAAAAAAAATTAAAAAAAAATTAAGTTTCAAACGAAAAATTAATTATTAATTATTTTTAATTAAAAAGTATTTTTTTAAATTCAAAGAATTAAAAAACAAAGAAAAATAAACTGATAGAATTTTCTTAGATTTTTTTTTTAATATATTTTTGTCTTAAAATCACTTATTTTAATCACTTAAAATAATTTATTTTCTTAATTTTTTCTCTTAATTAAATTAAATTCAAATTATTTTTAAATTAAAGCTTTTAAAAATTATTTGAATTTATTTTAATTATTTTTTGTGTTTTAAAAATTTTTTTTTGTATTAAAATTTAATTAAAATAATTTTTAATAAAAAATATCAGAAAAATTAAAATAAATTTTTCTTATATAAAATCAAAATAATTTCATAAAAAATGAATTTAAATAATTAATTGAATAATTAATTAAATAAATACCTAATTTATTTAAAAATTATTGAAAATTAATTTAAACTAAAATTTAAAAAAATAATAAATTAAATTTAAATTTTAAAAAAATATTAAAAATAACATTTTCAAATAATTTTCTTTTATTTCCAGAGTTACGACAAACCATCGGGAAAAGATTTCGAAAAAGCAACTCTCAGCTTAGCGCGTGTCGGAACTCGAGCAGCTCTCAATTTCGCCTTTGCCTTTCTCCGTCGTGCTTGGAAGTCTGGAGAAGACACCGAACTTTGCAGTGAACTCTTAGGTGAAGCACTCGACGCCCTTCAAACACTCCCCGAAGCCTCCTTATTCGACACGGGCTCTCAAACGATCTGGATGGAAGCCGTCGAAAAGTCAATTAAATTCCTGCGTCAAGTTGCTCTCGGCGACATTATGGGCGGGCGTTGCATGGTTCCCAAATCGGATCGACACATCGCCCTAAATTTACTTTTGGAATTGGCAGCGCAAAAAGGCTCGTTATGCGCCTCGCTCGAAGCTGTCTTGCTTCTCGTGACACTTTGGGAGAAAGATGCCGAAACCGAAGACAATCGAAGTCCGCCGCAACCCTCAGGAGCTCCATTGGCGAATGTTTTGCGACGTTACGAGCACATTAACAACTACAACGCAAACTTTGGCTTGACAGATTCGCTGCCCGGAAGTCCCACGGAATCGTTTTTGAGATTTTTAGCACTGCCCGAGGACGATAACGCGCCCATCGATCTCAAACAAGCTGCTGTCGTGATAATTAGTCATTTGGATCGTCTTGCGAAACCACATTTGCCGGCTGGAGGCTTCTCGAATAAGGCACATCAGAATATTCGACCGCAGCAGATTTTCGCGCTGGGCTGGAGCTCGTTCTCGTCAGACATGGAAGGCTTTAATTGCGATTCTGGCGTCGATTCGTACGGAAATTACTTGAAATATGGCTCGTCAACGATCGAATTGGATCACAAAATTCAGGTGCAGCAAATGGTGTGTTCGGACAATTGCATTTTGATCCTTTCGAGTAACGGACAAGTTTATTCCATCAAAAATTCCGGCAACGACAGTTCGTCGCAGACCTTAGTTGAGGGCTTGGAGAACAAAGTTGTCATAAAAATCGCCTCTCATTGCGAAGGAAGTCATTTTCTCGCCTTAACCGCCGATACGCAAGTTTACGCTTGGGGTTCGGGCACCGGAGGCAAACTTGGGCTCGGCGATTCTCAAGCACGTGACACGCCGTGCAAAGTTCACGCACTTTCCGACAAAATTGTGAGCGGAATTTTCGTTGGTGCTTGGTATTCGGCGTGCTGCACGAATTCTGGCGAGCTTTATACGTGGGGTCGTGGCACGTACGGATGCCTGGGACACTCTGAAAACACGGATAAATACGTGCCGACACTCGTCAAAGCCTTGCAAGGTCACAAAATAGTCGATGTTGCGTTGGGAAGCGGCGATAGTCATACGTTGGCGTTGACAGATACGGGCGTCGTGTTTGCCTTTGGCGATGGGGATTTTGGAAAACTCGGAAATGGAAGTAGCAATGGATCACAAGTGCCGCTGAAGATTGAATGCTTGACGAAAATCTCGCGCGTTTTCTCGGGAAGTCAATTTAGTGTGGCGCTCAGTACAGATGGGATTGTTTATACGTGGGGCAAAGGACATGGCGGGCGATTGGGACACGGCAATTTGGATCATTGTACGACACCGAAAGTTTTAACGGTAAGTTTTTTAACAAAACAAATTTTTTATACGATTTTCATCAAATTTTCAGCTTAAATATGGCCTATAAAATTTTTTCTGTATTTTCATGAAAAATACAGAAAAAAATTTTTATGTGATTTTCATCAAATTTTTAGCTTAAAATGAAATAAAATACTTACAATACTTACATTTTTAAGCCTAAAATTGCATAATTATTCATTCTAAAGATGATTTTTGATTATATTGGGTCGATATTTGATGAAATAAAAAAATCAGCGTTTTGAAGTTCAAACGCTGATTTTTTTTACAAGACATTTTTTGACCAGTTTTAAGCCTGAAATTGCATAATTATTCATTCTAAAGCCAGGCGGGATTACAAAAAATTCATAACCATTATGAATCATAAAAGTACCAATTCATGTACAAATATGCGTTCATATCGTTCATGAACGTTCATAACGTTCATAAATGGTAATAATTGATTCATAACATTCATAATTGTTCATAATTTGTTCATAATTTGTTCATAATTTTTCTAAACAAATTATGAATTTATGAAGAATGGATTTTATAAAAATTTTGTTTTTAGTGAAAAATTTTAAAATATAATTAATTTTTTGTCGAAAACATGTTTCAAGTGAAATAAAAAAATACTTTTCAAAATTTAGATAGATTTGGATAAATTTCGAATTTTCAATTGTGGAAATCATTAGCCGTTTTCTGAAAAAATTTAAAAGCAAACTGCCCTACAATTGAAAGTTTTTTGAGATATTTTTTAAAAATTACATGAAAAATTTCATAAAAATGTTAAGCATTTTTAGTTTATTTTCAAAAAATTAATCTTTATTTATTTTAGCGAATATTAAAATTTTAGAATTTTAAAAACTCTTAATTTAAAATTTTATGCTAAATGTAATTTTATATTAAAATTTTCTAAATTAGATTTAGAAATTCGAGCAACTCCCAACAATAAATTTTAAATATTTGATCATACGGGAGCAAGTATTCCAAAAATTAAAAAAAATAAATCTAAAATTTATTAATTTTCATAATTTATAAAAGTTCTGAATTATTTTTATTTCCGAATGTCATATTTTACATCGAAAATTATATTAAGATTTTACAAAAATCTTTTCATTTCAATGAATCACTTTTTGCACTATTGATGAATCATACGAAAATTATGAATTATGAATATTATGAACGTTCATAATTCTCTCGTATACACGTACAAATTTACGTACATATAGCGTTCATAATGCGTTCACAAATTTCGGTTATGAACGGTTTTACCGAGTAATATGAATTCTGAAATTTTTCTGATTCATAATTATTCATTCTAAAGATGATTTTTGATCATATTGGGTCGATATTTGAAGTAACAAAAAAATCAGCGTTTTGAAGTTCAAACGCTGATTTTTTTTTACAAACGACCAATTTTAAGCCTGAAATTTTTTTGATTTTTGACATAGTCATTTTTTGCTGATTTTTTTTTACCATTTTTTGAACAATTTTAAGCCTGAAATTGCATAATTATTCATTCTAAAGATGATTTTTGATCATATTAGGTCGATATTTGATGAAATAAAAAAATCAGCGTTTTGAAGTTCAAACGCTGATTTTTTTTTTTTGACCAAAGCCTGAAATTGCATAATTATTTGAAAATTGCGCTGATTTTTTTCAGCGTTTTGAAGTTCAAACGCTGATTTTTTTTTACAAGTCATTTTTTGACCAATTTTAAGCCTGAAATTGCATAATTATTCATTCTAAAGATGATTTTTGATCATATTGGGTCGATATTTGATGAAATAAAAAAATCAGCGTTTTGAAGTTCAAACGCTGATTTTTTTACAAGTCATTTTTTGACCAATTTTAAGCCTGAAATTGCATAATTATTCATTCTAAAGATGATTTTTGATCATATTGGGTCGATATTTGATGAAATAAAAAAATCAGCGTTTTGAAGTTCAAACGCTGATTTTTTTACAAGTCATTTTTTGACCAGTTTTAAGCCTGAAATTGCATAATTATTCATTCTAAAGATGATTTTTGATCATATTGGGTCGATATTTGATGAAATAAAAAAATCAGCGTTTTGAAGTTCAAACGCTGATTTTTTTACAAGTCATTTTTTGACCAGTTTTAAGCCTGAAATTGCATAATTATTCATTCTAAAGATGATTTTTGATCATATTGGGTCGATATTTGATGAAATAAAAAAATCAGCGTTTTGAAGTTCAAACGCTGATTTTTTTACAAGTCATTTTTTGACCAGTTTTAAGCCTGAAATTGCATAATTATTCATTCTAAAGATGATTTTTGATCATATTGGGTCGATATTTGATGAAATAAAAAAATCAGCGTTTTGAAGTTCAAACGCTGATTTTTTTTACAAGTCATTTTTTGACCAGTTTTAAGCCTGAAATTGCATAATTATTCATTCTAAAGATGATTTTTGATCATATTGGGTCGATAAAAAAATCAGCGTTTTGAAGTTCAAACGCTGATTTTTTTTACAAGTCATTTTTTGACCAGTTTTAAGCCTGAAATTGCATAATTATTCATTCTAAAGATGTTTTCCATTAAAATATCTTATGTCCTGTAAAATTTTTATGTATTTTGATGAAGAATACACAAAAATTTTTTATACGATTTTCATCAAATTTTTAGCTTAAGATGAAAGAAAAAAATTATAAAAAAAATATTTCTTTTTTTCTTTTCAGGCCCTCGAAGGAAAAAACATCGTGCACATCAGCGTAGGCTCTGCGCATTGCCTCGCCTTGACAAAAACCGGCGAAGTCTACGGATGGGGTCGCAACGATCACGGTCAAATTTGCCCGTCATCCGTAACGCGCGATCCCATCATCACGACGCCCATTCTCACGGTTCCCCTGAACATTCGTATCTCGGGCATCGCTTGCGGCGCCGCTCATTCCATCATTTGGTCTCATTCCTCAATGCTCGGCTTGCCATCGCGCATCCCCTTCATCGTCGATCTCACGGAACACACTTTCCGACTCATCGATCAGCTGCTTTGCATGGTTTGTGTCGTTCCCTCCGTGCAAAATCAACAAACGGGACAACCCCAAACGGGCCAATCTGCCACTTCAACGACTCCAAATCAGGAAAATGAATGCGTCGCCGTTGCCTGCTTGAATTTGCTGCGACTGCAATTGCACGCGATGATCACAAATAGCATATCGCCAAAGTGCGTGGGACTCCACGAAGGTTCTCGGCTACTTTCGAGCTTGAAAAGTCGCGTTTTGAGCCTTGCCGGAGGTGCGATGATACTAAAGACGATGCAAGATGCCGCCCAAAAGACGTTAAAAATCGGTTGGAGTATTTTGTTGCCGACAGCAGCGGAACGGGCGCAAACTTTGACGTCTCTGTTGCCTGCTGGGCATGAATCTAGTGGTAATATGACGACGCCAGGACATCGATTTATGACAGATTTACTCGTGGGATCGTTAATGGCTGAAGGAGGGCTGCAAATTGCGTTGAAACAAGCAATTAATGCTGAACCTCTCGACTGCAATAGTGACCATCACTTACCTTTGTTGCATCTTTTGAAGCAACTTTTGCGAAATAACACGAGTTTAACGCAAGCCCGTCTCCATCAATTGCTTCTGGGGCCCTTTGTGAAGATGGAAGACGATCAAATGTGCGGCGAACCCTTGTCCCCGAGCCTAGATTTGCTCCACAAATTCCAAAGACTCCTCCTGTCGTACATCCATCAATCGACGACGGAAGATTTAGCAGGTGCCGAAGCACTTTTGACGACATATTTGCAACACGTGGTGTCCCTTTGCATCCAAACACTCAACAAAGCGCAAGAAGTTTTGTCGCAAAACACCGAAGGAGTCGCCGACGTGCTCAAAACCGACATTTCCGACACACTTTTGTACGAACTGCTCATCGGATTGGTGCTGCTGCAACGTGACAAGTCCCATATTTTGACGAATTTCGACTGGAACAAGTGCTTTATCCCCCTTTTGAATGCTCTCGATACGCTAAATCGCATGTTGTGCGACGGCGAGGTCCAAGATTCGGATGACATGGGTTGGCCTGGCGTTATTTGTCGCGGGCAACAAAAACCCTCGAGTGTCGTGCACGACGAAGTGACGCTAATTCGCAAAAGTGACATCGAAAATCAAATTTTGGACGAGGGAAAATGGATTATTGTCAACGGAAGTGTTTACGATGTGAAAAATTACGCTGCGGAAAATCAGGAAACGGTCGAATTGTTGCAAAATGGCATCGGAAATGACTTGAGTGCGGAACTGAGTGCACCGGAACATCGCCCAACGCTTGAATACATCACGCAACACTTGCGCATCGGAAAATTGCTCGTTGATGACAAAGCCATTAAGACAAATTATCAGCAATTGATCTCATTAACGCATTTCAAGTCGGAACGAACTTTATCTTACCTCTTGGGACTGCGTGCGAACTTTTTGCAGAAAGGCACGGAACTGCAACCAGCTGAAATTCAATGCAAAACGGTCCTAAATTCGCCAATTTTATCCGGAGGACTGCAACTTTTGCAACCCTCGAACCCCTTTGACGAGGAAAAAGGCGAGGCACGAAGCAGCGGATCGACGCCGACCGAAAACTCGAATCATCAGATCTCGGATGCGCCGCAGGTGATGTCGAATTGGTCTTCGGTGCTCATGACGCAGCGAATTGAGACGCTTTTGTACGGTTTGGGCGAAGGGAGACTCACGGAGCAACTGGTTCAGGTGTGGCATCGACTTTCGGAGCGTTATTGCAAGGAACATCACTTGATTTGGCATCAGGAGTTTCAGTGCGATCATCCGGTAATGGAGTTGGAAAGATTGCTGACGGCAGTGTTGATACGACATCAAAGCTTGGGACAGTTGGTTTTGGCAGTGATCGATAAGGAATTGAGTGGGCAGAAACATGGAAAGTTACCGCCGCCTGTTGCGGATATCATTAGAAGGTAAGTTGATTTTTGGATTTTTCGAAGAATGTTCGAAAAAAAATTTTCGAAATTAATTTCAAATTTTCGAAAATTTGTTAAAATGTTCGAAATTTTCGAAACTAACTTCGGAATTAAAAAAAAAATCGAACTATTATTAAGAATTACTTTTAAGAAAATGCGTAAAATCAATTTTAAAATTTCGAAAAAACTTACAAAAATTTAAATTTTCGAAAGTTTTTCGAAAAAATAAATTTTTGATCAATTTTTGATTTTAAGCTTCAAAATTTTCAAGCAGAACCTTCAAAAGGCATTTTCCATTACTTTTGATGACTTTCAAGCTTAAAAACCATCAAATGGGCTCTCAAGATGAAAATTACGTATTTTTATTTTTCATTTTTCAAGCTTGAGAACCTTCAAAAAGACACCCAAAGGCATTTTCCATTACTTTTGATGACTTTCAAGCTTAAAAACCATCAAATGGGGTCACAAAATGAAAATTACGTATTTTTTATTTATCAATTTTCAAGCTTGAGAACCTTCAAAAAGACACCCAAAGGCATTTTCCATTACTTTTGATTTTTCAAGCTTGGAACCATCAAATTTGGCTTCAAATGGGGACACATCATTAATTTTGAAAAAACCATTTCAAAATGAAAATTACGTATTTTTTATTTAAAAATCGAACTATTATGGGCTCTCAAGATTTTTTAAATTACGTATTTTTTATTTTTCAATTTTCAAGCTTGAGAACCTTCAAAAAGACATCCAAAGGCATTTTCCATTACTTTTGATGACTTTCAAGCTTAAAAACCATCAAATGGGCTCTCAAGATGAAAATTACGTATTTTTTATTTTTCAATTTTCAAGCTTGAGAACCATCCAAAAGACATCCAAAGACATTTTTTTTAATTTTTAATCAATTTTTTAACTTTTTTTTCATTTTCAGTGTTCATCACACAAAATGGGCCCTCATCAAGATGCGCCAACAACTAAACCGCAGCTACAAGGAAGTTTGCGCTCCCATGATGGACAAATGTCGTTTCCTCCTTTACGAAATCCGACCTGCTGTGAGCATCGAGCAAATGGGCTTGAAACGTCTCTACTTACTGTACAAATCGCCGCGTTTCAAGGACGCCGCTCGTCGTGTCATCGCCAACATTCGCGATGCCAAAAAGAAAAACGTTCGTCCCGAAGACATTTTAAACGTTTCCATCCAAAGTGCGAGCAAAAACGCAAAATCAACGGAAAATCTGCTCGCCGACT
Source organism: Culicoides brevitarsis (assembly GCF_036172545.1). Classification (NCBI taxonomy): domain Eukaryota; kingdom Metazoa; phylum Arthropoda; class Insecta; order Diptera; family Ceratopogonidae; genus Culicoides; species Culicoides brevitarsis. The sequence goes on along the minus strand of NC_087085.1, from coordinate 37,098,795 downwards.
TGCCAATTCGTCTCTCAAACGAAGATCTCACGAAAGTTGCGAGCACCGAGAATCTCAATACGCGTTCCTCGACTCCGAGTGGCGCGAATGTCATCGAAAACAAACAATATTCCAACGAAAATCTCGTCGATTTGGTCGATGGCGGCGACGAAATGGAGGAAAAACGACGCGAATCGTGTGATGAAATTAAAACGCCGACGAACGAAAGCACGGATATCGACATAAAACAGAAAAATATCGAAGATACGCACGATTTGATCAACGAAGTCATCGTAAAACTCACGGAAAAGTGTCTCATCGAGTCCCAATTCGCAAACAGTAAGAACACAATTGCCACACAAATCGTCGATTTTATTGTGCAAGAAAGTATCGACGTCGAAACCTTACGACGAGCGATGTTTTGTCAAATTCAGCGTTACCAAATACGAAAACAAGGTCTCGAAATGTTCTTGGAACTCCTGAAAGTCAAAGGATTGCTGGATGCCGTTCAGTATAACCTCTTTTTGGGCTTCATCGGGGTTCATTTGGACAAAAATTCGAATCGTTACATGGACAACATCCTCGAAAACTTGAATCTCATCACGGCATTCCAGAAAAGTGACTTGATTATCACGCAATCCATGATCATCGAATGGGCGATCAAAGAACTTCAAAAACACGTGAACCAAGATAACACGTGGCACAACGGAAAACCCAAACCGCACGGCGAAAAAGATCATTCCAATCTCGGAACTTATGTTTTTTTGAAGAAATTACCGAGAGCGCGTTTTCTTTTAGCCCTTTTTGGTATTTTAGCGAAAGAATTTAACGGAAACGAGTTGAGTCTTTTGATCAATTCAGGCGTTCTTGGTACCGCAATTGGACTTTTGAAGCAAACGGGAGGAGATAATGTCACGTCAAGCGGAAATAAGCACGAAACGGATCTCTCGGTAATTTATGAGGATGTCGTAAATCGATTAAAAACGTCGAAAGCGGGATTAACGGGTCCGGAATTGGCGCAGTTGATGAAAATGGGAACGAGAGTTGCAAGAGGAAGTGATTGGAAATGGGGAGATCAAGATGGGCAAGGCGAGGGACGAGTCATAAGTGAAATTGGCGACGATGGATGGGTGCGAGTTGAATGGGATAACGGAGTGACGAACTCGTATCGCATGGGCAAGGAAGGACAATATGATCTGTAAGTATTTTTTTCTTATTAAAAAATGCGTTAAGGGTGTTCCAGTTTTGAAAAAAATGATTAAAAATGATAAATTAGAGCCGTTTTCAAGATTTGACAAAAAAAGCTTTGACACAGTTTTTTTGCTCTTGATTTAGTTTTCAAATCAAAACTATGTCAAAGAAAAAATTTTTTTTCAGTTTCATTATTTTAGCAGTTTTGAGTTAAAAAATGATTAAAAATGATAAATTAGAGCCCTCTGACAAATTTTTATACATTTGGAGCAAGATTTGACAAATTTGGCTTTGACACAGTTTTTGACATAGTTTTTGACACAGTTTTTTGCCTTGATTTAGTTTTCAAATCAAAACTATGTCAAAGAAAAAATTTTTTTCAGTTTCATTTTTTTAGCAGTTTTGAGTTAAAAAATGATTAAAAATGATAAATTAGAGCCTTCTGACAAATTTTTATACATTTGGAGCAAGATTTGACAAATTTGGCTTTGACACAGTTTTTGACATAGTTTTTGACACAGTTTTTTGCCTTGATTTAGTTTTCAAATCAAAACTATGTCAAAGAAAAAATTTTTTTTCAGTTTCAATTTTTTAGCAGTTTTGAGTTAAAAAATGATTAAAAATGATAAATTAGAGCCTTCTGACAAATTTTTATCCATTTGGAGCAAGATTTGACAAATTTGGCTTTGACACAGTTTTTGACACAGTTTTTGACATAGTTTTTGACACAGTTTTTTGCCTTGATTTAGTTTTCAAATCAAAACTATGTCAAAGAAAAAATTTTTTTTCAGTTTCAATTTTTTAGCAGTTTTGAGTTAAAAAATGATTAAAAATGATAAATTAGAGCCCTCTGACAAATTTTTATCCATTTGGAGCAAGATTTGACAAAAAAAGCTTTGACACAGTTTTTGACATAGTTTTTGACACAGTTTTTTGCCTTGATTTAGTTTTCAAATCAAAACTATGTCAAAGAAAAAATTTTTTTTTTCAGTTTCAATTTTTTAGCAGTTTTGAGTTAAAAAATGATTAAAAATGATAAATTAGAGCCTTCTGACAAATTTTTATCCATTTGGAGCAAGATTTGACAAATTTGGCTTTGACACAGTTTTTGACATAGTTTTTGACACAGTTTTTTGCCTTGATTTAGTTTTCAAATCAAAACTATGTCAAAGAAAAAATTTTTTTTCAGTTTCAATTTTTTAGCAGTTTTGAGTTATAAAATGATTAAAAATGATAAATTAGAGCCCTCTGACAAATGTTTATCCATTTGGAGCAAGATTTGACAAATTTGGCTTTGACACAGTTTTTGACATAGTTTTTGACACAGTTTTTTGCCTTGATTTAGTTTTCAAATCAAAACTATGTCAAAGAAAAAATTTTTTTTCAGTTTCAATTTTTTAGCAGTTTTGAGTTAAAAAATGATTAAAAATGATAAATTAGAGCCCTCTGACAAATTTTTATCCATTTGGAGCAAGATTTGACAAATTTGGCTTTGACACAGTTTTTGACACAGTTTTTTGCCTTGATTTAGTTTTCAAATCAAAACTATGTCAAAGGAAAATTTTTTTTTCAGTTTCAATTTTTTAGCAGTTTTGAGTTAAAAAATGATTAAAAATGATAAATTAGAGCCCTCTGAAAATTTTTATCCATTTGGAGCAAGATTTGACAAATTTGGCTTTGACACAGTTTTTGACATAGTTTTTGACACAGTTTTTTTGCCTTGATTTAGTTTTCAAATCAAAACTATGTCAAAGAAAAAATTTTTTTTCAGTTTCAATTTTTTAGCAGTTTTGAGTTAAAAAATGATTAAAAATGATAAATTAGAGCCCTCTGATAAATTTTTATCCATTTGGAGCAAGATTTGACAAATTTGGCTTTGACACAGTTTTTGACATAGTTTTTGACACAGTTTTTTGCCTTGATTTAGTTTTCAAATCAAAACTATGTCAAAGAAAAAATTTTTTTTCAGTTTCAATTTTTTAGCAGTTTTGAGTTAAAAAATGATTAAAAATGATAAATTAGAGTCCTCTGACAAATTTTTATCCATTTGGAGCAAGATTTGACAAATTTGGCTTTGACACAGTTTTTGACATAGTTTTTGACACAGTTTTTTGCCTTGATTTAGTTTTCAAATCAAAACTATGTCAAAGAAAAATTTTTTTTTTGGAGCAAGATTTGACAGTTTCAATTTTTTAGCAGTTTTGAGTTAAAAAATGATTAAAAATGATAAATTAGAGCCCTCTGATAAATTTTTATCCATTTGGAGCAAGATTTGACAAATTTGGCTTTGACACAGTTTTTGACATAGTTTTTGACACAGTTTTTTGCCTTGATTTAGTTTTCAAATCAAAACTATGTCAAAGAAAAAATTTTTTTTCAGTTTCAATTTTTTAGCAGTTTTGAGTTAAAAAATGATTAAAAATGATAAATTAGAGCCCTCTGACAAATTTTTATCCATTTGGAGCAAGATTTGACAAATTTGGCTTTGACACAGTTTTTGACATAGTTTTTGACACAGTTTTTTGCCTTGATTTAGTTTTCAAATCAAAACTATGTCAAAGAAAAAATTTTTTTTCAGTTTCAATTTTTTAGCAGTTTTGAGTTAAAAAATGATTAAAAATGATAAATTAGAGCCCTCTGATAAATTTTTATCCATTTGGAGCAAGATTTGACAAAATTGGCTTTGACACAGTTTTTGACATAGTTTTTGACACAGTTTTTTGCCTTGATTTAGTTTTCAAATCAAAACTATGTCAAAGAAAAAATTTTTTTTCAGTTTCAATTTTTTAGCAGTTTTGAGTTAAAAAATGATTAAAAATGATAAATTAGAGTCCTCTGACAAATTTTTATCCATTTGGAGCAAGATTTGACAAATTTGGCTTTGACACAGTTTTTGACATAGTTTTTGACACAGTTTTTTGCCTTGATTTAGTTTTCAAATCAAAACTATGTCAAAGAAAAAATTTTTTTTCAGTTTCAATTTTTTGGCAGTTTTGAGTTATAAAATGATTAAAAATGATAAATTAGAGCCCTCTGACAAATTTTAATCCATTTGGAGCAAGATTTGACAAAAATGGCTTTGACACAGTTTTGATCGTTATTTTTTGTAAAAAATAAATTCTTGATTTAATTTCGATTTTTTTTTATTATTAAAATTTTTTAATATTTCTTTTTCAGTCGCCTTGCTGACAGCGAACTCAAACAACTAACCCCTGATCGCGAAAGTGACCACGAAGATCTCATCAACGAATTTGGGCTCCATTCGAACGAATCGCATCCCACACGAAATTTACGAAACGCTTGCATCAAACTTCTCGAGATCATTTCCATCAGTTCCGGCTTGCATGCTGACAAAATGCAAGTGAGTGCCGTCAAAGGTCTCGCCTCGATGTTTCATTACATTTTGAGCAACAAAAGCGGCTCCATCATGCGTCTCGAATCATGGACTTTATTCGGATTCATCCGCTCAATTTCATCGTCAAAGGCGCTCTCGAAGTTTTTAACGTCTCCCACGTGGATCGATTTGTGCATGAATGTGCTCGATACTCCCGTGATGGGCAAACAAGATGTCTACAAGAAACTCCAATGTTTGCGGCTGCTTCAAACTTCGCTAATCAACTGGGAAAGTGACGAAAACGAACGAATTCCCGCGTTAATTGAAAGAATTTTCGGTGCTCTCGGCAAAATTTGTCTCTACTGCCCGAACGACTTGTCACTGTTGCAAAATCCCGCCGATGTCAAGTCTCGCGTGCTTTACAGCGCGAGTTATTCCGGCACTGTAGCTGAAGAAATCATCACGTTGCTACGAAAACTTCACACGTTGCCACTTTGGAATGATCATGTCAACTCTTTTCTGTCCCAAAAGCTGTGTTTCGCCGCAGATCTCGCCTCAACTCACGAAAATACCGATTTCAACGACGATTTTGAGCTGGAACTCATCAAAGTAGCAGGAACTTTACACACAATTGGCGGATATGATCCCCGCCCTCGCGTCGGACAAAATTTGCTGATCGACGGAGAGCCCGGAACAGTTTCCCGCATGACGAAAAAAGGCAAAGTGATCGTTAGCGTGCGAAATTCGCATGAAAGTAAAAAAGTCCCGATATTCAAAGTCATCGAAACACTCGAAATTGGGACTTTTAGCTTGTCGCGTCTCACAATGAACGAGATTTTATTGAATTCCTGGGCTGTTTTGCTGCATCAAACGGGCGAATTGACAGTTACGGAGTCTTTCAAGATCCTAACCAAATATTTACGGAAGCAACAACTGCATTTAGCGTCGTTAAAAGCGACTCGAGTACTTCACCGACACCAAAATCTCTTAAGAAAAATATTAAAACAACGAACTCCGGGCATTTCAGCATCAAGTTCGGACGAAAGTCTCGACGATGAGGACCAAAAACGCCCCAAACCGGATTCCGAGGACGAGTTTTCAGCCGAAAATGAGATTTTGATTCAAACTATTTTGCAAAGAGCGACCCAACCTTCGCCGCTGAGGGCTTGTTACAAATACCAAGAGATGGAATTAGCAGCGTTGAGCATTTCTCAGCAATTATCTAGTCATATCCACACGGAAAATAATTCAACGGGAGCGACAAGACCCATTCCGCAGTTTCCAACGCTCGTTCATGGCACGCCCGTGTACAATAATGACCCCATAGAGGGCGCTGTTGGCGGAATTTCCATCGCCGCTGCGGAAAATAACAAAAAAGGCCTTCCGCCGTGCCCGTTAGTTGCTCAAATCATGGAAATGGGCTTCAATCGGAAGAGTGTCGAAGTAGCTATCAAAGCTTTGACAACTCATACGGAAGTTACGCCCACTGTCGATCAAATTGTGCAATGGATTTTGGAACATCCCGAAGTCGGGTTGCCTCATGCCTTTGGAGCGTTGTCGATAAATGACTCGGAATTCATTGACGACACCGACAGCATCACTTCCGACATGGAAAGCAGCTCAAATCACGACGGAATTGTCGTGCGGTATCAAACACGAGACGAATTCAAGTCCGCAGATCAATACGCGATGTATATTCGAGGCGTTATCAGACCTGGGATGATCGTGCGATGCTGTCGGGACTTTGAGGAGATCCGCGAAGGCGAAATTGGGACAGTGCAAAAGACCGAATGTGAAGGTTTGCATGATTTAAATGTTCGTGTCGACTGGCAGCGACATGATAGGCCCTATTGGATGCGATTTGTGCACTTGGAGATCTTAGATGCGCCCGTTTTGGCCTCAGATGCGACCCAACAACTCGCTGTCGGGTGTCAAGTACGGTATAAAGTCACCGCAAGCAGTACTGCGGCACGATATCGATGGAATTGGTTGCCCAAAAATAGCGTGGGACGAGTTACAGCCATCAATGGGAACGATATTACCGTAGATTTTCCGCAACAACCGCGATGGAATTGCCATCCGCAAGAATTGGAAGTCGTTCAGAGCAATTTTACGCCCGGATCCGCAGTTAACACGTACGATATCATCGATGACTGGTCCAGATGCATCAAAACGTTGACAGTTTCATCGAACGAGGCTTCAGCGAAATTTTTATTGAACAAATCGGCGAGTTATTGGCAAAGTTCCAACACGCAGGGAAGACCGTGGATCCGTTTGGAGATGCATGAAAATATTTTGATCCATTCTTTATCGATTGTCGTCGATGCAGACGATTGTTCGCACATGCCGTCCTTGCTCAAGGTCAAAGTTGGCGATTCCATTCAAAATATGAAGGATCTCAGTTGGGTCAGTGTCAATTCGTGCGAAACTGTCGTCCCGTTACTCACGGAAATGAAACAATATTACCAATTTATTGAAATTGTGATCAAACAATGTCGCAACAACGGGATTCAGTGCAAAGTGCACGGCTTGAATATCGTTGGGCGTAAAAAACAAACGGATTTGGAGCTGATGCTGACGAATGCGGCATTTTTGGCGTGTGATACGGATGCGTCGATCGAACCGAGTTTTACGACGACCTCGAGTCATCCGGATGATAAGCCAACCACGTCGAATGAATGCATGTCGAAAGTTCTCGTGTGGGGTTTGAATGACAAGGAGCAACTTGGGGGCTTGAAAGGGTCGAAAGTGAAGTTGCCGACGTATTCGCAGGTTTTGAGTCAATTGAAGCCGATTCATATTGCCGGAGGATCAAAGTCGTTGTTTATTGTGTCGCAGGATGGGAAGGTAAGAAATTATTTTTATGTGAAAAAAAGTCAATTTTTTAACCAATTTTTGATCGATTTTAAAGCTAAAATTGAATCGATATTTGACGTAATATAAAAATCAGCGTTTTGAAGTTCAAACGCTTAAATTTTTTTCGATCAGTTTTAAGCCTAAAATTGAATAAATATTCATTCTAAAGTTCATTTCTGTTCATATTGGGTCGATATTTGACGTAACAAAAAAATCAGCGTTTTGAAGTTCAAACGCTGATAAATTTAACAAGCCACTTTTCCAGATATTAAATTTAAATTTTTTTAATACCTAATTTTTTTTAAAGTTATACGCATGCGGCGAAGGAACAAATGGGCGTCTTGGATTGGGGCATAATAATAATGTGCCAAGCCCGCAATTAGTCCCAGTTTTGAGCCAATATGTCGTGAAAAAAGTTGCAGTTCATTCAGGAGGAAAACATGCGTTGGCGTTGACGTTAGATGGAAAAGTATTTTCGTTTGGAGAAGGAGAAGATGGCAAATTAGGTAAGAATTATTTTATTTGAGCTTTGATAAATTTTCAAAAATTAAAAATGATAAAAATTTTCATTATTGTTTTTTTAAATAATCGAAATCAATTTATTTTTAAAAAAGTTTTAAAAAACGAAATTTTATTAACAAAAGATTTAAAATCTTTTAAATAAAAAAATATTAAAAATATTATGAGAGCTCACGTACCGATTTTTCAAAATTGAGCTATACCACGGTTCACCAGCTCAAATTGAAGGTTTTGGCATTAGAAACAACTTTTGTTTTGGACTTTTTCTAAATTTTGCGTTTCCGATGTACAGGAGCCATTTAAAGATGTTAGACGGTTCATCCGTTTTAAACATGAAAATCATTCACAACAATGAAAATTTTTTCAACTTTTGTAGATCACGGTTCTCCAGCTCAAATTGAAGGTTTTGGCATTAGAAACAACTTTTGTTTTGGACTTTTTCTAAATTTTGCGTTTTTGATGTACAGGAGCCATTTAAAGATGTTTTTTTATTAAATTTTATTTATAAAAAGTCAACTTGAACTCGAAAAAAACGGTTGAAGGTTTTGGCATTAGAAAAAAAAAAATTTTGCGTTTTCGAATGTACAGGAAATTGAAAAAAAAAATTCAAAAAAAAAATTTAAGTCAAATCATTTTTCACATATTTTTTCAAAATTTTTTCAACTTTTGTAGATCACTGTTCTCCAGCTCAAATTGAATGTTTTGGCATTAGATATGAAATTTTGTGCAATTGTGCGATTTATCCTTTTTCTCATTAAGGGCTCAAAATTTTTCAAAATCCTTTTGTAGATCATCTCCAAAAAAAAGGTTTTGGCATTAGAAAATTATTTTTTTGTGAAAAATGTTATTATGAGGGCTCAAAAAAATTTTTAAAAATTTAAGTCAAAATATTTATAAAGATAGGAATAAGTAATTTTTTTTAATTTTTTTTAAAAATATTTTTAAACAAATATGAAATTTATAATTTTAATTTAATAATTTATAAGTTTTAATTTTTTTTTTTTAATTTTTTACAATTTATTTAAAAAAAAATCACAAACTACCATTTTCTATATTTCAAAATAATTTTTCACAGGACACGGCAATCGCATCACTTTAGAAAAACCAAAAATGATCGAAACGCTTCGCAACAAACGAATTCGTGACATTGCTGCCGGATCATCTCACAGTGCTGCAATCACTTCTTCTGGCGAACTTTATACTTGGGGACTCGGAGAATATGGTCGCTTAGGACACGGCGATAACTCGACACAACTGAAACCTCGTCTCGTTCAAGCTCTCGTGGGACAAAGAGTTGTTCAAGTAGCTTGCGGAAGTCGCGATGCACAAACTTTGGCATTAACTGACGAGGGATTGGTTTATTCGTGGGGTAAGAAAATTAAAAATTTATTAAATTTGAACGAAAATTTGAGTAAAAATTCGAAAAATAATTAACAGGCGATGGCGATTTCGGAAAATTAGGTCGAGGAGGCTCCGAAGGATGTTCTGTGCCGCATCAAGTCGAAAGATTAAACGGGCAGGGCGTCGTTCAAATCGAATGTGGAGCGCAATTTAGTCTTGCTTTAACGAAAAATGGCGAAGTTTGGACCTGGGGTGAGTTTTTTCATCAAAATTTCTTAAAAAAATTTAAAAAAATTATTTTTTTTCTTCAAGGCAAGGGCGATTATTATCGTTTGGGACACGGAACTGACCAACATGTGCGCAAACCAACCCCCATTCAAGGCTTAAAAGGCAAAAAAATCATCCATGTCGCTGTCGGAGCGTTACATTGTCTCGCCGTATCCCAATCTGGATCAGTTTACGCATGGGGCGACAATGATCACGGTCAACAAGGCAGCGGAAATACCATCGTAAACAAGAAACCAAGTCTCGTTCTCGGTTTAGAAGGCATCCCCATACAACGCGTCGCTTGCGGAAGCAGTCATTCCATCGCATGGACCTTACCGAACAGCAACAACGAACTCGACAAAAAAGAACCCGTGAAATTCGAGACGACAAAAGACCCTTTGGGCGGTTACAGCTTAGGTTTGTACCAATCTGACGCTGAAACAACGGCAACTCCTGCTATTTTATCGTCATCCAAGAAGCGCCAAAGCTTGTCTGAAAGTATTTTATCGCTTGAAAGTCTCGGAGCTCGTCAAGCTGGATTGTCGCATGTTTTAAACGCCATGAGTATCCTTCAAGCGCGTTCCTGTGTCATCGCTGCGTTAACATCTCACACTCAGATCCATAAACAACGCGAAATGGAGAAGAGTTACAGCATCGAACGCGAAAAAACCACAAATTTGAGTCCGATTCTCGACGACGACGAGGAAAATAATCAAAAACCATCGACTTCCCATGAGGATATCGTTCAAGGAGGCGCCGGAGAAGCTCCTGTCGATGCAAATTCCATGCCAAATAATGAAATGCCGGAACCTGAGACCCCAAATAGCATCCCGAATCCCACGGTAGCAAGCACAAGTGGCGTTTTAAATGCCTATCGCAGCTTAACGGGCAGTTTATCGCTTTCGGCGAGCGTCAGTAGTGTCAATGCCACACAAAAACACTCGAAAATGAGTGCCAGTGCCATGAGTATCATCGCCGCGACAATGACAAACCAAGAAGAAATCATCAACGAAACGTCCTTAACTGGCTTGGATGACTTCACGACACTTTTTGGCGAATCCGAGGCACGAAGTCTAATCGAATTGCTGAAATTGAGTGTTTCGGGACGCGTTGATTACCCCAATGCAACCGAGACAATCGCCAATACGCTAATTGCTTTAGGCTCCAATGCGCCCTCCATCTCGAACATGTTGCTGGAAACTTGTATAACGGAACTTGAGGATATTTGCACGAGCGGACATCATCTCGGACGAGTACCGAAACCTATCGTGCAAGAGACAAATCATCCGTATATCGATGATATCACGCTAAGTGGCAACGTGAAAATTCCCGGAGCGATCGCGTTACGTATTGAATTCGATTCGCAATGTTCCACGGAGAAGCGAAACGATCCGCTGATCATCATGGATGCCACGGGAAAAGTCGTTGCGACACGTTCGGGTCGCGATTTTGCTCAATGGGCGCCCGAAATTCGCATTCCAGGCGAAGAAATGAAATGGAAGTTCACGAGTGACAATTCCGTCAACGGATGGGGATGGCGATTTTACGTTCATGGCATCATGCCGGCGGATTATTTGCAGCAACTCGGTTCAGATCGAACGATTTTGTCGCAACCCGATATCCAGTTAGTGATGGCGTTGCTGGATTCGAGCTTGGAACCGAAAAATACGACAATTTTAGTGAGACTTGTATCAGCGTTGGCGCAATGTGCTCAAATTAGTCGCTTAACAGTCCCGCAAAGGATTTGGTCTCTGAAGAAAATGCACCAATATTTATGCTCAAAACACGCCCCCAAGCCGACAGACCCGCAAATTAATGCGATTTTAATGCCTCTGATTCCGATTATTTTGCGACAATACGAATTCGAGGAGCCCCAAGTGCGAAATGGGGTTCATCTGATGCACTCGGATTACTTTAAAACACTCGTCTCGTTGGCTTGTGACATGCAAATTGATAATCTCTTGCCGCAAAATGATGCTCACAAGTGGTCCTGGTTCAGGAGATATTGCACGGCAGTTCGAGTTGCTCAAAGTTTGACCCGTAGAACGCAATTGCCAAGATCTTTTTGCATGGAAGTGCGAAGGAAACTCATTGAAATGTCAGCGCCGACGTCAATTTCGAGCTATTTTAATAATATTCAAGCTCAAAACTCGCAAATTCCCGTTTCGAGTGGCAGTATGTCACTTTCGATCACGTCAAGTCACTCAAATTTGAGTCAAAGTTCGGATGGCGCCCAATCCGCCCCCTGCTCGTTGCACGAATTTGCCGAAGGAACAAAAATGATGCATGAAGATCACGAATTTTTCAATGCGCAACACGATGCCCAGCTTTTGCAGTGGTTCAATCGACGTCCGGAGGATTGGGCGTTCTCGTGGGGCGGCGCTTCGACGATTTTCGGTTGGGGTCACAACCACAGAGGACAATTGGGAGGTTTAGATGGAAGTCGCATCAAAATTCCGACGCCGTGTGAAGCTCTAAGCCTTTTGAGACCCATTCAGATCGCGGGAGGCGAACAAACGCTTTACGCCGTGACGCCTGATGGTAAAGTTTATGCCACGGGATACAATGCCGGAGGTCGTTTGGGTATTGGAGGCATCGAAAGTGTCACGACGCCAACGTTGATCGAGTCCTTGCAGCATGTTGTCATCAAAAAAGTCGCTGTCAACTCGGGCGGAAAGCATTGCATCGCTCTTTCAGCTGATGGGGAAGTTTTCAGTTGGGGCGAAGGTGAAGATGGGAAACTTGGGCATGGAAATCGTGATTCTTACGACAGACCGAAGCTCATTGAGAGCCTTTCGGGACTCGGAGTGATCGATATCGCGTGTGGAAGTGCTCATTCTGCGTGTATTACGAATCAAGGACATGTTTTGACATGGGGCAAGGGACGATACGGAAGACTTGGGCACGGAGATTCGGAAGATCAGTTGTCGCCGAAACTCGTGGAAGGATTGTTGGGATATCGAGCGATTGATATTGCGTGCGGAAGCGGAGATGCGCAAACGCTTTGCATAACGGATGATGATAACGTTTGGTCTTGGGGCGATGGAGATTATGGAAAATTGGGACGAGGCGGAAGTGATGGATGTAAGCAACCGATGAAGATTGAAAGTCTCGCGGGATTGGGAGTTATCAAAGTTGAGTGCGGAAGTCAGTTTTCGGTAGCGTTGACGAGATCAGGAAGTGTTTATTCATGGGGTGAGTTGATTTTTATAAATTACTAAGGCGAATAAATATAATATATCCATTTTTTGTCTCCCCCCCCTCCGATTTTGTCGAAAAAATTCAGGGGGAAAAATAAAAATTAAATATAAAACACAAATATTTTTGACATATTTTGGAATTTTTATATTAAAAAATCATGAAAAATTACTGTTTATGGTAAAATTATACAAAAAAACTAAAGAAATTTGCTTAATTACGACATTTTCTATTGAAATGTTGAAAAACAATTTTTTGAAAGTCACGTGACCAAAATTATTTTTTTTTCAAAAATTTTTATTTTGGGAGATTTTGTTGATTTTTTTTTACTTTTTAGTTCAAATTTTAAAATAATATAAACTAAAATTAAATAAATGTTAAGAATCAACGTTTAACGTCTAAAAACGTTAAAAAATTACAAACAAAAAATTCAAAAATATTTATTTTTTTATTTCCCCCCCCTCGAGAAAATCCTCATGGGACAAAAAATGAAAATATTAAATTTATTCGCCTAATATTTATTATATTAAATTATTACATGTTTTGTCGAAAGGTTAAAATTTTTGAATTAATTTAAATTTTTAATTTTTTAATTCGAAAATAAAAAAAATATTAGGCCGCTCCAAATTTTTTTTGAACTTTTTGTCCCATGCCCCATTTCAAAAGTCGAAAATCCAATGGGGCAAAATAAAAAAAAAAAAAAAGTTGAAAATTTCATCAAAATTGACCGTTTTTTGGTCTTTTTTCATATTTTTTCAAGGAATTTCACAAAATTTTTTAAAAAATTTTCAATTTTTAAGAATTTTTGTATTGTAAATCGTATTTTAACATGAACTTTCTTCGTTACATTTTTTTTCAAAAAAATTATTTTTTAAAATTTTTTGACAGTTTTTTTAAGAAATTTTTTTGTTTTAATTTTTAACTTGAAATACTCTGAGATAAACTTTAAATTATCAAATCTCAATGTAAAAATTACAAAATCAACTAAAATATTGATTAATGACAAAAACTTATGAAATTATAAAATTATGTCATTTTGTATGAAAAAGTATTTCAAATTTTTTTTTTTATTTTGCCCCCCCCCCCCCATTTTGAAAAAAAGTTTTTGGGACAAAAAGTTCGAAATAAATTTGGAGCGGCCTTAATAATATAAAAAAAAATAAGATTAAATAAAAGAAAATAATTTTTAAATTTTTTTTCCATCATAATAAAAAAATAATAATAAAAAATACAATTTAATTATTTATTTTTTTAAATCTCAAATTTTCAATTTAACAAAATTAAATATAAAATTAAAATTAAAAAAATAATTTTTAATATTTAATTCAAATATATATTTATGAAATTACGTTATGAACCATCCAAAATAATTTTTCAACCTAAATTTGATAAATTTTATAGCTGGAAGTGAATATTAAGTCCTTTCTTACATATTTTTTGATAAATTTTGCTCCATAACGCTTTTTCGCATTTTTCCTAAATTTATTTTTTTTTTAATTCATTTTTTCAATTTTTTTAAATTTATTTTTATTGTATTTTTTTTTTTGAAATTTAGAAGAAAAAAATATTTCTTAAAGTCGACCTTAAAGTTGAAATATACAACAATTTTAATAAAAATTTAATTCACAAAACTTAATTTTTTTATATTATCTCATTTTAGGCAAAGGAGACTACCATCGCTTGGGTCACGGAAACACCGAGCACGTGCGTCGCCCGAAGAAAATCGCCGCTTTACAAGGAAAAAAGATAATTTCCATCGCCACAGGCTCATTACATTGCGTCGCGTGCAGCGAAAGTGGCGAAGTCTTCAGTTGGGGCGACAACGACGAAGGTCAACTCGGCGACGGAACTGTAACTGCCATTCAACGCCCTCGTCTCGTAACCGCATTGCAAGGAAAACACATTGTCAAGGTCATTTGCGGCTCCGCACACACTTTGGCACTGTCGACATATCAATTGAACGAAGCTGTTCGCCCGCCTCCGCTGCCCTCCATCGAATTCGATCTCATTCGTGACATCCAACCGGAAGCTTTGCATGCTCGTCTCGTGCTTTTGCATCACTTTTCCGAGTTAATTTGTCCTTGTTTGGCAATGTTGCAAATTTCTGGGGAACTTTCGCTTGCCTCGTTGAAAGATGTGATTTGCGCAAATATCAAAGAAACCGCTTTTCGTAAAATAATTCAAACGACGATGGTTCGTGACAAACCGCATGGACCCATAATTGAGCTAAATCGCATTCAGGTGAAACGATCGAGATCAAAATCGGGCAATGGACTTGCTGGAACGGATGGAATGAAGAGCGTTTTTGGTCAAATGGTGCAAAAATTGCCTCTTTTGAACTCGGAAGCACTTTTGATGCCGCATCGCGTGTGGAAAGTGAAATTCGTCGGAGAAAGTGTCGACGATTGTGGCGGCGGATTTAGTGAATCGATCGCCGAAATGTGTGATGAACTCCAAAATGGCAGCATTCCGTTGCTAATTCAAACCCCAAACGGACGAGGAGAAGCTGGAGCGAATCGCGATTGTTTCCTCTTGGATCCCACGCAACAAAGCGTCTTGCATATGAACATGTTCCGTTTCTTGGGGGTCCTCATGGGAATTGCTGTACGAACTGGATCTCCGTTAAGCTTAAATTTGGCAGAACCCGTTTGGCATCAACTTGGCGGCGAAATGTTGCGCCCGACAGATTTAACCGAAGTCGATCGCGATTACGTGACAGGCCTTTTGTGCATTCGCGACATGGATGACCCGAAAATTTTCCAATCGATGGAACTCCCGTTCTCAACGCCGTCGGCAAAAGGACATGAAGTCCCCTTAAGTACGAAATACACGAGAATTACGCCGCAAAATCGTCATGAATACGTGAAATTAGCGCTGAATTATCGAATTCACGAGTTTGATGAGCAAGTAAAGCCGTTCGAGATGGCATGAGTAAAGTTATTCCGGTTCCCTTGTTGTCGCTGTTTTCCGCGACGGAGCTTCAAACGATGGTTTGTGGATCGCCCGAGATCGAAATGGGATTGTTGAAGACCGTGGCGACGTATAAAGGCGTCGAATCAACAAGTCCCTTGGTTCAGTGGTTCTGGGAAGTCATGGAGGAATTTTCGAATCATGAGAGGTCGTTGTTCCTGCGGTTCGTTTGGGGACGCACGAGATTGCCACGAACAATAGCTGATTTTAGAGGACGAGATTTCGTGCTGCAAGTGCTTGATAAGTACAATCCGCCGGATCATTTTCTGCCAGAGAGTTACACATGCTTTTTCCTGCTTAAAATGCCGCGTTATTCATGCAAGGTGAGTGATATTTTTTTTATTAGAAATTTTATTTTAAAAAATATTAAAAATTAGAATAAATTAAAATTAAATTAAAAATTATAATAATTTTAGAAAATAATTAAAAATCTTATCAAAAAAAAAAATATGAAAAAAAAACAAAATAAAAATAAATAAGTCAAAAAATTAAATATTTAATTATATAAAAAATTATGAAATAAAATTAAATAAATTAAAATACAAAAATAAATTTTAAAATATTTTAAATTATAAAAATTAACGATAAATCAGTAAACAAATCTCAAAGAATAAAAAATAAAAATTTACAAATTAAGAAAAATTTCAGAAAATAAATAAAAATTAAAAATATTTAAATTCAATGGAAAAAAAATATAATAAATGAATTCTGAAAAATTTTAAATTATTTATTTTAATTTTTTATTTGAATTGAAAAACTTTTTTGATTTCAAACTTTTTTTTATTATTTTCCTTCGTTTTTTTATAAAAATTCATAAAGATCGAATTAAAAATATTCGTCAAAATGAAATTCAAAAACAATTTTATTTTTTTTTATTATTTTTTGAATTTTAAAAATTTTTTAATTATAAAAATCTATCTTAAAAGAAAATTAAAAAAAAAATTAAAATAAAAAAAAAAATAAAAATATCAAAAATTATTTTAAAAGTGTAAGAATTTATAAAAATTAGTTAATTTTTGTCTAAATAATTAAATTTTATATAAAAAAAAACATAAAAATTAATAAAAAAATTTTTTAAATTTCTTTTCAGCTTGTATTAATGGAAAAACTCAAATATGCCATTCATTTCTGCAAGAGCATCGATACTGACGAATACGCAAGAGTTGCTGCTGATCCTACAGAAGCTACTGGAAGCGAAGACAACAGCGATTTTGAATCTGTAAGTTCTTATTTATTTTACTAAAAATTATCAATTTTTTTATTAATTATTTTTTAAATTTCTTTCAGATTGCCTAAAGATGAAAAATCAGCAAAGAAAAAAAATATCTTTTAACTTTTTTGAACGATAAGACTTGAAGCGTCCATACGAAATTTTTGTAAAATTATTTTTCCTACTTAAAAAAAAACGAGAATTTTGAGTGTGTGCCTATGAAAAAAAAGTGTTTGAAGAAAGATGCAGATTATTTGTAGCTTTTACTTAAAAAATAAATTTATTTCAAAGTTAGAATAGTTGCAAGTTTAAAAAAAAACTTCCAAATATCAAAAAATGTAGACGAAGAAAAAAAGAGAAAATTAATTATTCGCTTGTTGCTTTTATGCATGCAAATTAATTAAATTAGCTAATTAATAGACACACAAAAAAAATAATCAAAAAGACAATTCAATGTTCAATTTCTTCATTAAATTAAAATAAAAAAGAGAAAAAATCTAGATTTATGTCCAAATTGTAGATCAGAAGACACGTAGAAAGTTCCTTAAAATCTAGAATTAAATCTAAACTTTTTTCGAATCTCTTAGTCATTCCCTTAGAAAAAAAAAGAGTTAAATTTTAATCTAGTGCTGAACATTCGAAAAAACCTTCATTCCTTCATTCAAAATGGTACAAAAAAATCCCTCTCCCTTTTTTTAATGGAAAAAAATCCACAGAACCGAGCTTTTACTTCCCTCTTTGATCTGATGTGCCCTCTGTGAGAATCTGATGTTTTATACTAAAAAAAACTGTTTATGAAATTATTAAGAGTTAAGTGCATAAAATTATTTTGACAGTTTAAAAATGACAGATGTCAAAAATTTTTGAAAAAAAATCCAAAATTTAAAGAAAATTAATTTTAAATAAAAAATTTTAATTAAAAATGATACAAAATTATTTAAAAATTAATTAATAAATTTTAATTAAAATAAAAATAATTTTGACAGCTGTCAAAATTTTGACAATTTCATAAATTTTGATACAAATTTTAATTTTTAAGCGATTTTAATTTTTTTTTTAATTGAAATTTATTATTTAAAATAATTCTCTGTGAAAATTTAGAATTATTTTTTTAAAAATCTGTCAATATTTTTCTGTCAAAATACTTTTAGGTACTTTCCAAAATAAATACGTCACAAAAATAAAAATTGATTCAAAGTCACCAAAAAATATTTTATTAACGAATCATATACAAAACTACTTACAATAAAAACTGCACTTTTGATAAAAATATAAAAAAAATAATAAAAAAAAACTGATTTTAACTTGCATCCAATATTAATAAAATAAACAAAATAATAATGTTTAATCGCATGCTTTGAATACCAAAATAAATGGTGCTCTAAAAAAATGTCACACGAAAATAAAATAAAAAAAAGTGAATGCACGTCATGTTACATAAAAATTACATGTGTTAATACTACCATAAAAATAAATAAAAATGAGCAAGAAATAAAATTAATAGAAAAATCAAAGAAAAAAATTGGGAGTATGTAACAACAAAAAAAGTCAACTATCTCTAAATATATTGATGAATTATTATTAAATAAAAAAATAAAATAAAAACTAAAATTATTTTTTTTTATTTTTCACAAGAAAAAAAAATAACCAGTCAACTCCATCGAAAAAAAATTTCCATCCGCATCATCGAAAAATTGTAACAATTTGTATGAATTTTTCTACCACACAAAATATTACAAATATTTTCAGGTTTCTTATCAACATGGAACTAGTTTAATGCACAAAAAAATTAAAACTACACCAACAACATCAATTACAACCAAGAAATTACAACGCAAACTTATTTTAACGTAATTATTTTATCTTTTTTTTTTTGCTTCAATACGAAAAAAATCCGAATAACAAGAAGTACGAGTAAAGCTATGCACCGTTGAATTACTTCTGTTTTACTTATTTTAAGAGAAAATACACGTTTTAGTTATTGTTGGTACAGGGCTTTTGATATTTTCTCATGAATTATTTTTTCAGAGACATCTTTTGTACAAAAATTGAACTTCAGTGACATCTTTTGTACAAAAATTGAACTTCAGTGACATCTTTTGTATAAAAATTGAACTACAGCGACATCTTTTGTACAAAAATTGAACTTCAGCGACATCTTTTGTACAAAAATTGAACTTCAGTGACATCTTTTGTATAAAAATTGAACTACAGCGACATCTTTTGTACAAAAATTGAACTTCAGTGACATCTTTTGTATAAAAATTGAACTACATCGACATCTTTTTGACAAAAATAGGACTTCAGCGACATCTTTTGTATAAAAATTGAACTACAGCGACATCTTTTGTATAAAAATTGAACTTCAGCGACATCTTTTGGGCGAAAATTGAACTTCAGCGACATCTTTTGTATAAAAATTGAACTACAGCGACATCTTTTGTACAAAAATTGAACTACAGCGACATCTTTTGGACAAAACTTGAACTACAGCAACATTTTTGTACAAAAATTGAACTACAGCGACATCTTTTGTACAAAAATTGAACTTCAGTGACATCTTTTGTACAAAAATTGAACTTCAGTGACATCTTTTGTACAAAAATTGAACTACAGCGACATCTTTTGTACAAAAATTGAACTTCAACTACAAGATCTGTTAAAAATTAATGAAACAAAGAATCGAAAATCCCCTGTCCATTATATCAAACAACCGTCATATGTCTTTTGCTGTCGCTCGGCATTTATGCGTGCACTTTTACACATAAACTAAAACAACATTCATTAATGAAAATGGTAAGTTATTTGTGATCCAGTATTCAGGTATTTTTCCATAGACACACATACACAAAAAAATTTTTATCTCTTTTTTCCTACATTTTACGAACGAACGTTTATGATCGTACACTTTTGATAGGAAGTAAATGTACATTAGTTTATTATTATTTTGTTATAATACATATTTTAATACAATAAAAATTTTAAAAGGAAAACAAATGTTTTCACTATCGACTCTCCGGTGTGTTCGTTAACGCTAAAAATGGAAACGTTATAATTTTAAAGACATAGTTATTAATATGTTCGTTATGCTTGAGTAAATAGAAAAGTTGTGTTATTGCAAAAACTTCACTTTTTATCATTTTCATGTTGAAAATTGACCTAAAACCGTTCTTTTGATCTCCGTGCGCAGCTCTACGAAATCTCAGCTGACAAAAATTTAATTAATTAATGTTGTTTTGCATGCTAGGAAAAACAAAATAAAATAAAATAATCCATAAATTAATAATGTTAATTTCCTATGTCAATCCATTCTCATAATAATACTTATTGCCAATTAATAAATTAATTTATGGATTTTTTCCAGTACAACTATTTTACAACGCTGACGACGACGTTGAATAATTTATTTTTATATAAAATGTTTATTACTTACATTTTATTGATAAAAAAAAATATAAAAATAAAATAAAAGTGCACAATATTCGCTCGGTTTTTGTCGTAGGTGGCAGCGTTGCTTGTGTATACCGCAATTTCCTACAAAAAGTGTCAATATATAAAGATTTAATGCAAATTTAATGCTTTTGATATACGAGAAAAAAAAACATACAAATCAAAATTTTATGTACGGAATCTCTCTCGCGATCGCTCTCTAACGATTTTGATTTACTTGCAAATAATTTTAATAATATTCCGATATATACAGGAAATATTTATCCAATATACAATACGGAAATTGTAATTTTTCGTGTCGTGTCAAATAATATCACGATTGATAAGTACTGAGGCGATAATGTTTATTGTTTTGATAGTTTTTTTTTTGCGAATAATGTCTTTATTGTTTGTTTTTACGATTTTCAATGATTTATTTTTTATTGAAGTTTGATATTTGTCTTTTTCGAATTAAAAGAAATTTTTAAATATTCGAAAATTCTTCCATAATATATTTTTAATATTTTTTTATAAGTTCAAAAATTATTCAAGAAGCTTTTATAAATTTCTTAAGCTCTTCGAAATTTCGTAAATAATGTATCGGTAAAAGGAATCGGTAAAATTTTTCGAAAATTTATTTTATGAATTTTTCAAATTTTCGAAAATTTTTCTATGAGGCGACTTTCGTTATTTTTGAAAACTATTTTTTTAAATAAAAATTAAAATTTCTAAAAAAAAATTTCGAAAATAATTTGGAATTTAAATTTCGAAAATAATTTTAAGAATTTATTAAAATTTGTAAAATTGTTCCTTGAGCTTAATAAAGTTTCGAAAATACATAGTTCTTTGAGCTTTTTAAACTTTTCAAATTAAAATATCGACATTTTCTAAAATTCTTTAAGTATTTTTTATGTTCGAAAAATTTTTCGAAGAATTTTAAATGAATTTTTTATACTTCAAAATAATAATTTAAGAATTTGCTCAAATTGTTTATTTAATGTTCGAATTTTCGAAAATTTTTTAAAATTTATAGAAATTTTCGAAAATTGTCTCAAGAGCATTTTTAATATTGAAACATCGTTCTAAGAGATTAAAAATGGTTGAATTCGTCCCTTAAACAATTGAAATTTTTGAAAATCATTTTATGTGTCCTTCAAATGATCAAAAATTTTTTCAAGAGTTTTAAAATTTAAAAATTTTCGAAAAAAACTTTTATTTTAATTTTCGAAAATAATTAAATTTTAATTTTAATGAATTTTAATTAATTAACAGAAAAATAATTAATAAATAATTAATTAATTAATAATAATTAAATTAAATAAATTAATTAAATTTAATAAATTAATTATTAAATTTAATTTTAATTAAAAATCATTTTTTTTTATTTATTTTAATTTTACAATAAAATTTTTTTAAAATTTATTTTTTTAATGACAATAATAATCATTATTTTTCTCTTTAAAATCAGAAGTCGTCATAATAATTTGCGCCTTAATTTAATCCGTTATACATATATAAATAATAGACAGATAGATAAATTTATTTTAGCGCAGAAAACGGATAATAATGTGCAATTTTATACAAATAAATAACACAACATAATAAGAAAAAGTTTTCAGATCTATATTTTCTGCATGTATGTTCGTTCAGATTAAACTCGAGCGACGTAGGATGTTTATTATTATTATTATTATGTTACATGTGCCATGCCTTTCTGTGTTGGTTTTATGCATTTTCAACCAATTTATTTATAATAATTTCACTTTCAATTTTACTTTTTCTATCTTGATTGTGATTACCATGCACTTTTATGTTTTAACACACTTCATTTAATCCAAACACTTTTTAATGCGGTGTGATTATCTCTCAGCGACTACTTTATTTTTTTTACCTACTTTGTTTATTTTTTTTTTCGCGATCAATTGAATTTCAGACCCATTTTGGGAGGAAACAACCGCTCCGATGCATGATCGGTCGATCACATCCGCTTTCCGTTCCTTTTAAGGCAGATTCAAATTATATCATGACATGCCACCGCGACTTTTTTGTGTGTGAAATATCATCCCACATCGTAATTAACGTTATTTTTTTGCTTATTTACTTTGTTATATAAAAAAAAGTACATTAATAACGAACATGTAATTAACGGTATAAAAGTAAAACTGTTCGTGACACATGATTACTCTGTACGAAATTGATTTGACGTCATTAGCACTTGACTTGCAGATCTTTTGCTATTTATTTATATTTTTTTGCAGAGATAAGACGAAGAACCCGGTACGAGTTTTTTTGCTATTTTGTGATAATTGTAAGAAAAAAATGGCGGGATTGAAGCAATAATAATAAAAATAAATTAAATTAAAGCTGATAAAGTTTTTGTTGCGGTTTTAATGTGAAATCCGTTTTCTCACATTTTTTTTTTGTTATTGCGGATTTAGATAGAATATTGCAAAATTATTCTAATGAGGGGTAGTTGATTCATTGAGCAATCAAAGTCGTTAAATTTTTAAAAGGAAGTGAAAGGAAGGTATAAAAAATAATTTTATATTTTTTTAACCACATTTTTATTACCAGATGCGGTTTTATTGAATGAGTGGTATGAAAATGATAAACGTCAATTTTTTTTTTAAATTTGAAAAAAATTTTTATTAAAATTTATTAAAATTTAAAAAAATACTTAAAATTAAAAATTTTTTTAAATTTAATTATTTAATTTTTTTGAGGGACCTTTGTAATTTTTTTTTAAAAATTATAAAATTTTTTTTTTGTCTATTTATTAAAATTTTTTTTTTCAACAAAATTAAAATTATTTTTTAAAAAAATTCATTTAAAAAAATAAATTTTTTTTTAAATTAAAATATTCAAAAATTAATTAAAAACTTTTTATTTTTAATTAAAAAAAATAATTTTATGGAAAATATTTAAATATTTTCATTTTAAAATTAATTAATTTATTAAAGCAAAATAATTAATTTTGTCAATTTAAATTTTTATCCCACTGTGCCAAATTAAAATCACCTCAAATAAGTGCATATTATTTCCGAAAAATGCAAATTTGAAGGCTAGATTTCTCTCGGACCAAAAGATAAACAACTTTCGTTATGATTCAATCGCGTGATCTCCTTTTTTTTATTTGAATGTCACAACCACAAAAATAACATCAAAAGACAAAACAAAAAAAAAATCGCGATCGATCAAGCACAGATTTACATCACATTAATACAAATTAAATTAAAATAAAATGAAGCAAAATAAATTATTTATTAAATATCCGGCTACAAAAATGTAAATGAGCAATTTTTATGACAATGACCGTTAAATTCATCATCAAAAGCCTCCTCATTTATTATTTCTCGCGCCATATTGTGAAGACAAAAAAAAACCTTAATTTATGCAAACGTGCCTAAAAAACGCCTTCCTCCTCATAAAACACTCGGCTTAAAGGATCTTAACTGTTTTATTAAGATTCGAAGCTACAGAGAAAAAAAAAGTTATCATCTTCATCGGTGCTGTATCAGTTCAAGTTCATCAAGACAACATCAAGATCCGGCTCATGTGTTTGACTGAGGTTGCTCGTATACAGAGGTAAGTAGAAATCATATATGAGGAAAAAAAACGTGGACTGTTGTTTTCATTTCAAGCAAAGTGACGGATAATTTTTATTTTTATTAATAAAAAGCATGCTGCACGTCTCTTTAGATTATTATTTATTATTTTCAAAATGGCTTTATGGAACTCCTTTCTATTGTTGCTGCACTTCATCATATATTCACAAACGTATTTTTCATATATTGAAAGTGTAATTTATTTCTTTTCTTTTTTCGGCGGAGGCGTAAATGCTCTGCGACTTGATTTTTTTTTACAAATCTATAGAAGGAGTGATCTTACTGAGAAAGTTGTCTCTAAAGTTTGTTTCGTTTTTAACCTTTATTTAATTAACATTGAAATTCGATCAATTAAATTCTACTTTTATCATGTTGCTGTACTAATGAGAACTAATTAGTAGTTCTCTACTGGAAACTTTAATTCAAATTCACTTTTTAATCCCATATCATCAAAAATAACAATAAAATTATATAATATTAAAAAGTGAAGTTTCTCGTCTAATTTAAATAAATTTTATCTCTTTTTTTTCTCGGCTTGAATCAAGCTTCGTTAAGGTTTAAAGTTGGAGATATTTGCTTTTTCTTATCTTTTATTGGTCTCATCATCATCGGTTCTTCGTTATGCTTACCTAACATAATATTTTAAATGTTGATTTTTTTAAGAACCTAACCGAAAATGTATATTTTTTGTCTGTATTTACAGAAAAAAACGAAGAAAACAAGAAAGAGCAATCATAATGTTTTGAAGTGAACGTTGAAATGTTTATTCTTTTATTACTATTAACACTTTTAAAATATAAAATTTAAGTTTTGTTTTTTTCGTATATTTTTTATGAATTTTTTTTTAGAAAAGTTGGAGCTTGAAGGATTGAAATGGTCTGTCCGTTATTGGGTAAGTTTTATTAATAATAAGTTTTTTTTTCATTTCAGGCATTTTCATGAGGATTCTATTATGAAATTGGATACATACTTTTCTAAAAAAAGAAGAAGCTTTTCTAAAAATAAGTCAAGGATTGAAAATTTTCTGAAACTTCTACTTCTCCTTTTTAAGAAGGATCTTCTACTTAAAACAATTTTTAAAAAAATCTGTATTACTCACTGTATTATATGAATTTAGCTGTATTAGATGGTAGGACCGCAAATATTATCTACTGTTGAACAGGCAATTCAGCAAAAGCCTCCTGATCTCCGGGCCATACAATACATAAGAGCCGAGGCAATGGACAAACCGAATTCTAAACAAATTCGTTCCTTAATACTCGAGAGTTCGAAAATATCATCAAGTTGTCATCGACTGTGGCTGAACCTAATTTCTTCCCCTAAATAAATATCATGCAACTATAAAGTAATCGTCAGAAGATATAAAAAAGGAAACTAAATGTTTGTCATGAGAATGAAACCATCAAGGCTGGCTTCAAAATGACTTCAGTGAAAAAATTGACGAAATGGAATCAGAGATATTATCGAAAGTCGAAAACACTCCTTCAAAGAAGAAATGCGTAATGTTCGCGTAACACGCAAAACGACCAAAAAGAGAAACAAATAACGGCTTTGGACCGTATGGACCCTATTTTAATTGTAACTTTGATTTCAAGTAATCTTAAGCTAGTAAGCGGAAATCGAAGAACTGATAAAAAAAACAACTCAGCAGTTTCAACCAGTTTAATCGATGTTTTCTCAAAAATACGCTCACATCAATTTAGTTAACTAAAAGTCTTTATTCCAAATTACGTTCTTTTATCTTTTTATGAGATAAAGTTGAGTTGACGAAAAAAAAACCTTGTTCTATACATAAATTAAAACAGGTTGTTGTATTTTATTTTATATAAAAATTTTGTTAAATATTAAAAAGGATTTCTCTCGAAAAAAAAGTGACTAACTCACCACAAGAACAACAACAACTTTTATTGATCAATTCTGTTTTCTTCGGGCGTTTGACGCAACCAATAAATAAGAAAGAAAGAGAGAGAAAAAGAAGTAATAAAAAATAAGAATCGACAATGATGACAAAGAAACGAGCATAATCAGAATATTAATGAGAAAAAGAAAGAACCTGTCTGAAATTAATATGACGCATTATTTTGTTGTTCTTCTTTTTCTCGCACTCTGCTACAAAATGTACCAATATAATAATTGAATCACCATCAATACTCTTGCTCGTGAAGGAGGCAATAAATTGAATGAATTTGCTTTTAATTTTTATTCTTTAACTTTTTTTTTATTCCTGCAGTGAATATATCATGATGATGCAAATTGTGCGTGTATTCGGTGAATATATCAAATCAAGGTGAGTTTAATGATTCCTTCGGATACTTTGTGTTTCTTTCTGCATCTCTCTCTACTAAGAACTAGTGTCTGTTGTAATTATTAGCAACTTTACAAGATTTGTCTGTGTTAAGTGATAATTGATTGTCCCTTTCGTTCTTGGCAACGGCAAAAATTGCCCAACTAAGTAACAGAGAACACCTCATCGAGACATATTTTATAAATTGTTATTATTTTTCATTCTTTTGTGCCATGCAGCTTTTAGTAGAAGTGCGATGTATGTTCTTATAAGGCAAAGAAGTTTCTTCTTCGTATTCTTCTGCCCGTCTCGTTGCATTAAAATTCGATACGAAAGCATATTAAATTACAGTTTACTTGCACTTTAAACGTACATAATTGCTCTCGAGAACCACGAGGTTTCTTGTTGTTGTAAAAATAAAGAAGAAATACGAAACAACAAACAAATGCTGATAAACTTTTGAATGCAGTCTAAATATAGAGCTGTTTGATAAGAACTTCAAAAAGCAAACAAATGGAACTTTTGTATAAACAAACACTTCGCTTGTCGTCGTCATCACAGAGCAAACATTCATTTATGTTTATTTTTTTAAAGGCTGATAAATCTATGATACGATCGACGACGATGGAGATGTGAGAGAGCTCCGGAAAGGAAAGTCATAAAAATTGATTGAAATTCAATCGAGAAATTTAGTGCGACAAAGTAGAATTCTTATCATCAAAAGTTCAAACATCAAACACTCTGATCTCTCTCGATGTTCGACGAATGTAGTACATTAAATGCACGTCGTTCGTGCTCATAAAATTTACAAACAAACGTCGCAGTCGGCGAGTAAATAAATAAAAGTAAAAAGTGGAAATTTTAGGAGTGATGAGGAGGTTATAAAAAGTTGTTTGAACGTCACGTAGAAAATGTTTTTTATGAGTTTTAAATCCATAGAATAATATTGACAGTTTAAAAATTTTTTAAATTTTTCTACAAAAAAAAAATATTTTGAATGTTTAGAAACAGGATTTTTCAAAAATTGTCAAAAATTGAAGAAAAGGCTAAAAATTAAAATTTTTCAAAATTTTTTTGACACTTGACAGATGTCACTTTTGTCAAATTTTTGCTAAAATTTCAATTTTAAAAAGTTTAAAAGTTCAATTTTTTTTAGTTTTCAATTATTTGAAAATTGTTCAATTATTTGAAATTGAACTTTTTGAAAATTGAAAATTGAATTGAAAAAATTTTTGGAATTGATATTTAGTAGAAATTTTGAAAAAAGTGACATCTGTCAAGTATCAGAAAAAAATATTTTTTTAGAAATTTTTTCAAATTTATTTTAATTGACAGATGTCATTTTGGGCATTTTTCAATAAAATTAAAATTTTTTAATATTTTTTATTTTTAATCAGCTAAAAATTCACAAATTTAGTAAATTCCTGCAATTGTCAAAAAAAAAAAAAAAATATTTAAAATCTAAGCGTCAATAACTGTCAATTTTTGAACTGTCAAAATTATTTCATGGAATCACCCGTAAACTCTTTTAATATTTTTTTTCATATTAATGTCAGACTGGCATATGTTTGATATGAAAAAATGGGCCGCTGTTCCTCAAAAGATAAGGCTTTGTGGTTTATTATTTGCGATTATTAATGTTGTTATTGTGCCAAAAAAAAAAAATTGCAAGAAAAAAATAATTTTTATCAGTTAACCGTTTCTTTCTCGACGCATGTCTTCCGATGTCTCATTACTTTTGTAACAGATTATTAATAAAATGATTAATTATCAAAAACAATGATAACCACGGTGATTAAAAAATTTCAACGTTGATAAGAAAAGTGAAGCCAGAAACAACAAAAACGAGGAAAGGGAAATTACGTTACTTATTGCGAAATGATAGTAGACAGAGGAATTTACGTTGCAAAATATACTTACATCATCTTTCCTTGAACAAAAAAAAAATACAAGTCTACAATGAAGGAAGTGGTGACAATTTAAAATAAAAACAAACAATTTTAATTTTTTCATAATGAAAATTTTTCATTTATTTTATAATTTTTTATACACAATCAACTTGATTGAATATGAATGATAAATAATTAATAATAATATAATATATAATAATAATAATAAAATATAGAAATAGAAATAGACAGTTTTCATTCATTAATTAATTAATTTATTATTATTTTGCTGTTTTCAAAAAAAAAAAAAAGTTTAGTTTATAAAAAAAATCAATCAAACCGCTTACATTTAGTTATAAAATAATAATATTTTAAATAGGCGCGTATCCTTATCAAATAAAATCACAAAAAAATCTAAGTGTTTGCCACAGAGTTGTCTTGTCTATTGTTGTTTTTCGTGTTTGATTGAATGTTTTTTTTTCTTTTTTGAATTCAAATTATAAAAAAAATAATTTGTGGAAGAAATTTGGTGTGGAAGAAAAAAAAGTTAATTTAATATAATAATAAAATAATAATAATATTACATTTTTAATTAATTTTAATTTTAAACGAAAGTTACTGGTACAAATGTTTTTTTTTTGTTAATTAAATAAAGTATTTTTTATAATATATATTTTGTATAATATATGAGTGTTTTTGTTTTGATAAATAATGTTTTTTTTTTATTATTAAATTTAATTATTTTATTAAATAAATTTTTGTTTAAAAATATGTTTTGAATAAATAAAAGCTGTGAGACCAAAACTTGTTTGTTTGTTGTATATTATTATTTATTATATCAGTATATAATATGGGAGCAGTTTAGATTTTATTTTTTTTTTGTTTATCGCTAAAAATTGGAAGCATTTTTTTTTTCAAAAAAATATTTTTTTTTTATCATAATATAGTATTAAATCGAATGATTTTTTTTATTTAAAGCATTTCAAATGGAAGATATAGGAAAAGTTCGTAAATAAAGCATTAAAGTTACATTAAAGATATATTTTTAATATATAATATATATCATAGAGTACACACACAAAAAAATAGATTAAAATATAAATTTCGTCGATTTAAATATTAATATAAATTAATCGTTCTTTATTACTTTTGACATTGTCTTTTAACGCATCCTGGTTTCATTTTTGTTATAAAAATTACACAAACTTATATAGTAAACATAATAATAATAATAAAATATAATAATAATTAATTATTAATTAATAAAGAAAGCACATCATATAGAATGATTAAATGGAAGAAAATATACCGTCACAAATTTTGAAATAATTTTTGAGTACACATAATAAAAAGAAAAAAAAGAAGGTTCCTTTTCATATATGATATATATAAAATATAATAGTATAATAATAATATATATGTTGTATAATGTATCCGTTTTTTTTATCATCATCATTAATATTAATAAGGCACATGTTTACCAATTTGATATTATATATACATTTTTCTTGTTTCTTTTCTATCAGATATTTTTTATATTTATTATATATATTTTTTTTATTTATGTTAAATAACGTTATTATTAAATTTATTGTACAAAGTTTCATATATGTATAAAAAAATTAAACGGAAAATATTTATTAAAAATGCAGTTTTTGAATTAGTATCGGAAGAAAATAAATAATAAATTATTTTTTAGCATCAGTTTAATTTGTTTCTAATTTTTTTCTTGTAGTTTTAATGTTTAGAAATAATAATATATTTATATATGATGAAAAATATAAAAAGAAATAATAAATAATATGACATGTGTTACTGTTTTTATGTTTAAATATATATATATTTTAGCAATTTATAATGTATAAATCGAAAAATCATCATTAATATAACTAATGAATCGAATTTCTGTGCGCGAATTTTTTCTAAAATAGAGTTCAATTATTTTTCTCATATGTTGTTATGTTTTGTTTTTGTATATAAATAGAATCATAAATAAAAAGTCAATAATATAATATTAAAGTTGCCCACCTTGATGACGTTTTTTGTGTTCGCGCCAATATCTAATGCTCGCGTATGTACAAATTGGCTTACAGTTGGAGATTTGTGAACGCATCAATTGTGGAACTTAATCGATTAAAGACTGGAAGACGTGCCTCGTCAATCACAGTGTTTGCAGCGGAATTGTTCGCGGCGACGATTGTCGGTGGTGGCGTCGTTGCAATGGGACTAGCCGGTGGACTGATTGCTGTGAAACTGAATGCCTGAACGGCAGCTGACGACGGTGCATGGAATGTTTGTTGCGTGGGACTCGATTGTTCGGGGAAGAAATTCACCATGGAATTTGTGGGCGACAAGCTGAGGGAGCCTGTGGGAGATGCGCGATCGGATCCCGTGCTCATGCTGAGCGGAGGCGACAACGGTAATTGCATTCCGTGCATTGCGGCAGTTGCAGCGGCGGCATTTTGGGCAGCGAGACGAGCGTGGTATGCGGCAACGTTGCGATTGTGGTTACGTGCTTCTTCGGCATTGTGCACGAAATGACAGCGGGGTCCGTAGGGGCAGAAACCGACGCTGTGGAACGTGCGACAAAGCTCCGTTTTGTATTTGGGATGACGTTGCAAGTTGCGGAGTTCTTGGATGCCGTGAGCGAATTGACATTTGTCGCCGTATTTGCATTCGCCAGCTTCTTCGTATGGTCGGCACAATTCGGTCTTGTATCTGTAAATACAAAAAAGTGAAATTTTTGTTAAAATTTTGCTCATTTTTTCACAAATTTCATAACTGTCAATTTAAATTCTACTCTATTATGAAATTTTCGTTAAAAATCATACTGAAAATTCGTATGTATGCTATAGAACTTCATACAGAAGTTTTTGTACGAAGCTCTATAGCATTCATACGAATTTCTAGCATAAATTTGTACAGTTTTGACATTATCGTACGTAGATATGCTATAAAGCTCCGTACAAAATCTATTCTACGGAAATCTATACCATACGAAAATGTCAAAACTGTACAAAATCTTATCGCAAATTCGTATGAAGGTATGTTATAGAACTTCGTACTGAAGTTATTGTACAGAGATCTATAACATACCTACATACGAATTTTCGATAAGATTTTTTAACGAAAAAAAAAACCATTTAAGTATTAAAAAGGTATGCTATAGAGCTCTGCACTTGAAATTTTAGTATGGAGCTTTATAGCATACCTATATACTCACATACTTCTGTACGAAGCTCTGAAATGATCATACAATTTTGCAATATTCTAAAAAAATATTGCCAAAATCTCGTATGATCATTACAGAGCTTCGTACAGAAGTTTCAGAAATCGTATAGTATAGTATAGATTTTTGTACAGAAATGTCAGTACGAAGCTCTATAACATACGTTCATACGATTTCGTCAAATTTTCGAATGATCTATTTCGTTAAAATTTGACATTTAAAAAATTTTACGATATCGTATGAACGTATGTTATAGAGCTTCGTACTGACATTTCTGTACGGAGCTCTATAGCAAATATACGAGTTTTTGTAAAAGAAATTTCGTTTCGAATTCGAATCCAAATAAAAATCTCAACCTACCTTGAAGTATTCAACTGCGGCAACGGCTCCGATTGTGTCCGTTCCAATTTCTTGTGTGATCCGAGGATTTCGCTGATGGATGTGAGCAATTGTACGGCTTGTTGTCCGCCAACCGGATGTGAAACGGCGCGCGTAAGTGCATTATGCAGCAACATTTTTTGCTGTTGCGCTGCCGACAACTGTTGCTGAGCAGTCACAGTGCTTCCAGCGTTCGGTTGTGCTTGAGGTTGTTGCGTTTGTTGTTGTTGGTATTGCTGTTGCTGTTGCTTTTGCTGCTGTAAATGTTGGTGGTTAATTTGACTATTTGTGTTGGCAATTAAAGCTGGAATCGATTGTGTTGAGCCAGAATTTAAGTTGAGACCATTTTGTGTTGTTCTGGTTGATGGTTGATTCTAAAAATAAAAAAAAAGAAACGAATTTAGTCAAGAAAACAGACTCGAATTTTTTTGTTTTTCAATTTAGATTCGACGAAGAAGAAACAATCGAGATTTTTATCAATTACTCATTCATTCAATTTAAATTTATTTTTTGTGTGGTTTCAATCATTCTTTCTTCCAACGAAAACGAAAAAAAAATCAACCCAAAAAAAAAAAATTTTTTTTTTTAAATAATTTAATATCTTATCTTTAAAATTGTTTGTTCTTTGATATAAATGCTTTAAAAAAAATATTTTTTTTTATCAAATTCTAGAATTTTTTTGATTTATTTTTTTTTTTACTTTTTCAGTAAACTCCAATTTTACCATTTTTTATGAATGATGTCAATCAACTACTTACTCACAGGCAAGTAAATAAATTCATTCATTACTTTTAAGTAAGCACAGTACTTATCTTATCAAAAGTAACGAGTCACCAAGTTTCAGTTTACTGTACAAAATGTCATATTTTTTGATAAATAAATAAATAAAAATGTCATAAATTTAATTTAATATCAAGAGTCGTGTTAAGAATGTGACTGCTGCTTGAGAACTCGAGTCTCTTATTTTTATTCAAAAATTTTTTTTATCGCGTTATCGCCTTGTTTGTTCAATTTTTTGATATTTTTTAAGATTTCCTCTTGTCTAGATTTTTTTTTAAATTTTTTCAATTGTAGTTTTTGACCTAATTTAATTTTTTTTATTCGAAAAAAATATTAAAAAAATTCAATTAATTTTTTTTTTATTATTCCAGAACTGCGAATGTCATCAAAAAAAAAAAAAATTCGTTGAAGCAATATTTAATTGAAATTTTTTGATTTTGCAAGAGAATGTGTGTTTTTTTTTGTGAATGAATTGGAATGGCAGGCATCGCGTGGGATAATCGTTAAATGATGCTTTTAGCTTAGAAATGTTTTTAAAACGTTTTAAATTAGACATTGTGTCGCGTTAAAAATCAAATCTCGTCATCGTGCAATAAAATTGACTCATCTGTCGTGTAAATAAAACTAACAACAAGACAGATAACGAAAAATAAATAAATAAATAAAAAAAACAGACAAAGAAGCGTCTCTCGTCAATTTATTCCTTTAATTACTTCGAGCTCGTCAATTTTTCTTTGTTTCTTTGTTCTCGGAGTTAATTTTTCAAGACAAAAGAAAGCATTTCTCTCTTTTTTTAATTTTCATTGAAATTGAAATTCATTGAAAGACATTTGATGAAGCGAATTACACTCCTTGCCCTTGTCGTAATTACCACTTGCAATAATAATAATAAGTTATTAACGAGCAAAGCAGGAACAGAATGAAAGTATCCGCCTATCTATTAAAAACAAACGTTAATGAGCTGAATTGCTTCCTTGTTGATGATTTTGTGTGACTCACGGGAAATTTTTATTTTGTATAAATTTGATGAAATTTTCTATGAAAGTAATTTTTTTCTCATGTGTGACAGAAAAAACTCGGAATTGTGAGTAATTTGTGTTTCGCAATACTTTTTAAAGGAATTAATAAAATAAAATAAAATAAATAAAAAAAATTATTTTAAGTTTTAAAAATTTCAAATAAATAAAAAAAAATAATTAAATTTAAAATAATTATTTTTTTATAATTAAATTATTTCTGGTCAAAATAATTGAAAAATAATAAATGATAATTTTTTATAAATAAAAAAAAAATAAAATTTAATTTAAAAAATTAATAAAAAATTTAAATTAATGTATAAAAAAAATAAAAAAATAAAAAATAATAAAATTAAAAATAATAAAATAAAATTTAATAAATTATTATTAATTAAATTAAAAAAAAAATATTTAAATTTTTTTTTTAAAATAATTTATAATTATTTTTCTTAAATTTATTTTAATTTATGTATATTTAATTTAAATTTATAAAAAATTTTTTAATCCTGTTATTTTTACGTAAATTACTTAAAATTTTTGTGACAATTTAATTTTTTATAAAAAAAATAATAAAAAAAAACATTTTAGCACATCTTAATTTACAAAATTATACATTTTTCATTAAAATTATTGCAAAAGACTTGCTAACTCTTGACTCGTTGTAAATGACATTGAAATAAAACCAAAAAAAAAAATATATTTTTTTCGCCATCATATCATTTCAACTTTATTATTACGATGATTGGTGCTTTTTGACTATTAGTAACTCACTTGTTGCTAATTAGATACATACACATTCGTCAGTCGATCGTCGTGTAAATTATATTAATTTAAATTTAGACATATGATAAATAAGCGTTTTAACCTTCGTTCAATCATATCAAATACGAAACGAAAAAAAAATACGTTTTGTGTCATCAATATTCAGTTTATTTATTTATTTTAGCCATGCTTCCATAAAAAAAAACACAACAACATTCAAAACCTAAACCTCAATTAATGCTTTGATGACGACGAAACAGATTTATTGAGGTTCACGATTAACTAATTTCATGGTAATGTCAATAAAAGGTTAATTTCCGATTCGATGTGATGCTCAAGGTGTGCGTACCGTTAATTTTTAATCTCTTTTTTTGTTGTTTTTTGTGAAAGGATCAGGACTCAGGTGATGTTCAGCTGATAAAAATGTTCTTGCGAGAAAGTAGGCGTCATTTTCTCACGATCCCACAACCAATAACGAGCATCAAAAACGACATGTGTGCATCGAAAAATCGGTTTTTGTGTTGGATAATAATAAATTAAATATAATCTGGTGCATTTACAAAAAAAATATATACAAAAAAAGGTTCCTTTTTTGTTGTTGAACTTTTTTTTTGTATATATGTTGTTACGTTATGTTGAAAAAAAATGCATTATTATTGTTCAAGATTTTTGCCAAGGTAACAAAAGGATATAATTTTAAAAATAAAATAAAAGATACGACGACACAATAAAAAGAAGTACAGGATATCTTACGAAGTCTTTCATCAATTTATTTACAAAAAAAAAAAAAAAAAATTGAAAGAAGGTGCAACAAAAATAATAAAAATACAGTTAAAAAGGTCGAGATGATTATCGAATAAAATGAATTAATCTTGAATACATGATCATATATAAAACAAATGTTAATATATATAATAATATAACATATAGAAAAATCGAATGATGTCAATATAGTGATAAACTAATTAAAAAAGTACACGAACTCATGTGTTTTTTTTTTGTATAAAATAACATTATTATTACTATAAACACAATTTTACAATATAACATATAGAAAAACGTGTGATTGAATGATTTATTCTTCTTTTGTATATAAACACAATTTAAAAATAAATAATAATGGAAGAGTAACATTTAGAACAAATTACAAAAAAAAATATAATTGATGTGATTCAGAATGTATGTTAATATCATTAAAAAAAATAATAATAAACTATTATAAATATATCAAGAATTTACGTCAATAAATGTTGTTGAGTGATAAAATTGCATTTTTGAAATATGCATTAATTATTTTATATAGTTTGTATATCATATATAATATTTTAATAATTTATTAGAATATGTGCATATTTAACACATATTTATTAATAAATAATATTATTATTGATGGAAATTGATAACTAGTCATGAATGAATTTCATCTCCTTTTACGTAAATTTTATTCTAGAAAAGTATGAATTTATTTAAATATTTTATTAATAAATAATAATTTTTTTAAAGTATTTTTATTTTTAAAAAATATATATTTTATTATTAAATATTTTTTAAATAATTATTTAATAAATAAATTTAAAAAATTTTAATATTTAATTAAAATAAAATAAAATTTTTTTATTTTTTTATTTTATTTTTTTTTTTTTTTATATTTTTTTTTATATATTTTTTTTATATATTTTTATTTTATTATATATTTTAATATATTTTCTTATTTTATTTCATTTATGTTAAATATTAATTATTACTTTTTTTATTTATTTTTAAATTTTTGTTTTATTATTATTTAAAAAAATAAAAAAAAAATATTATTGAATATCTTAAAAAATGTATTTTAAACAAAAAATTCAAAGAAAAAATATTTTTTCTATTTTTAGTCGTAACCATAGAAAAACAGACAATAAAATTTTTGTTCGGTAACTTTAGTTTATTTTTTATCACAAAAACAGCAGTGACATTGACATACAGGAAAAATAAAATTAATTGTACAAACAACATAAAAAGTTATCTTTTCCATTTCTATTATATTTAAAATAGAACAAAAATAATAAAAACCTTGAAAATATCTTCTGTTTTTTTTTTCTACATGATGCGTCGTCGTCTTCTGTTACATTTGACAATTCAAATAAATTTCGAGTTAATTTACTTTGAACAACATATATATTAATAAACATTCTACTAAAAATATATCTTGCACCGAAATTTATCTTTGTCGCGAGAAAAAACGAAACTTTAAACATAAAACATAATAAAAGTCTCGGAAAAACGACAGATTTTGACAAAGGAAGACAAGTGAATGTTCGAGCGAGAAATTTCCTTTTCACGTTAAAATTAATGTTAATGATCATCGTGCATCATGCTATTCATAAAAATAATGAAAAATAATAAAATTCTGTTCTAAATCGAGAGACGCAGAGCGAAGGCAAAAGAAAGAAACGTGCGTCGATCGTCAAAACGTGACAATGCAACGAGCTGCAAATCTATTTTGGATTGTGTTTAAATTTAAATTCATTTATCTCTCACACATGCACACGAGATTGCCGCAAAAATGCACCTAATTTACGGAAAACAAAGAAATCCTCGCTCGAGCAGAGTGACAAGTACGCCAGATCAACATCACGCGACTTGACTTGCGGATGAGCATTAATAATAAATAATCATCATCTCCTCGCCAAAAGCCATTAACGCGCCGGACATTTAAATTTTAAACAAAATGTGTCCCAGATGTTGCTGCACTTTCGCGCACAATTTTCATTCACCGGGACATTTGGCATGAAGCCAGAGTTTTTTTTTATTTTGTAAAATTTATATAAATAAATGCGTAAATGTACACAAACAAACATGACCGTGGTAATGACTCTCTTTATTTATATTTTATTTTTGATGTGGCACGCAAGTCAAGGGTTTATTTTTTTTTTATTTATATTTAAATGAATTTGTGTAAAATGCAATTAATTGCATTTTTAAAAAATATTATTTGGACCGGAATTGGAAAAAAAAAAATTAAAAATTATTTTGTAAACAATAAAAATTTTATTATTTCAACAAAAAAAAAAAATATTTTTATTAAATTAAAGTAATTAATTATTTTTTTAAATTAAATTGATTTAAGTATTGGAAATTTTTTGATCTAAAAATTATTTTAAAATTATTTACTTTTTTATTTTTATTATTATTATCATTTTTGTTTTATCATTATTTATCATATTAAATTATTTTTTTGTTTTATTATTTTTTTTAATTATAATAAACATAGAAAATAAAATTTTATATTAAAATAATTTTTATTTTATTTTTTTAACAATTTTTTTTAAAAATTAATTATTAACAAAATAAATAAAAAAAATTAATTAAATTAAATTATATTAGAAAAGTAAAATTGAAAATATTTTTTTTAAAATTATATTTAAATAAAATTATTTTAATTAATTATTTTTAAAAATTAATTAATTTTAATTTAATTAAAAAAATTATTAAATATTTTTTTACTTTAAATTTGTAAAAATTATAATTTTTATGAAATAAAAAAAATAATTCAAATTGAATAACTGAATTGTGAAAAAAATAAATAAAAAATATGTATTTATTAATTTTTATATTGATAATAATAATAACTTTCCAAAATAATTTATTATTTAAAAAATTAAACAATTTACTTTTTATTAAAAAAATAATAATAAAAAATCATTATTGTAAAAAAAAATAATAAAAAATGCGTAATGAATGTGCGTCACACACATATCATTATCGAGTGCAATGTATTGAAAAATTAAAAAAAAATAATACATTGTTAATATTTTTTTTCTTCAAAGTCATCATTTACGCACAAAAAAAGATGAAAAACCTCATTCTCGGAAAAAAAAAGTTAAATACTCGTACTTCCGCTCGTTTTACATTGTAAAATTTATACTTTTAATAATAATAAATAAGTACAAGTTCTATAAGTATTAAGTATTATTGTAATGACAGGTATAAGGTTCATCGTATTATTATCTTGTTTATTGGTTATATTCATATACATTTGCAAACAAATGCAAAAATAAATAAAAAATTGTAAAAAATGCAAAATCTTGACGACGACAACGTTCAGGAAATCATTATTAGAACATTGTCTCGTTTTTATTATTTATAATTATTATTGATATTTATATATTTCCTTGTAACGAATCGTCAAAGCAAGACAACATGACAAAAGTAATTATTAGCACCAAATGATATCTCGACAAAAAAAATGTACTACACGATTATTTATCGTGCATTGACTGACCCAACCTTCGATTGATATCGCACCAATTTATCATTATCGATGCTGGTTGTCTCAAAAATTAAATAAAAAAAATTATTTTTAAAAAAAATCTTCATGATAGGTCAGTTTCTTTCTTCTGAAAGCATTCCTCGCGAAATTTCATTCATGTAACTCGATATTATTATTTTTTTTTGCGATTACTTGACGCTGTGAAGTCTTTAAAATTAAAAAAATAATAATAAACAATTTTTTTTTAAATAAAAAATTAAAATTTATCGCAGTCACAACACATTTTATCATCGAAACTGCTTTCGTAATCCTTTTGTTTGTTGATTTAAGCACAAAAAAAAATAAATGACTGACTAACTTATCAGTTTTCAGCATAGTCAGGCGATAATTCCACGAAGTAACGAAAAAAATAATACTTTTTATCGCCTCATTTTTTTTTTTGTTGACAGAATTTTTGTTACAGAGAAGTGGAAGTTGGTACGTGTTATTATTTATGGAACGACACATGCGTCAGTTTTTTTTCTGTTGTGTGTGCAGAGATCGAGTCGAAAGAGGTGACATTTAGTTGACCGATAATGATTGCGTGTGGTATATTTTTATATGTTGAACGCTTAATTTGAGACGTAATTGAGTTTTTTCTACGATGTTTCTTACCGAATCGGATGAATTTTTGAATGAACATGTTTTTTGGGGATCGTTACTCACCTAGAAAGAAAAATAAAAAAAAATAATTTATTAGAATTTGTTTTTATATGAATTTTAAAAATTATTAATAATTTAATTTCAATAAAAAATAATATTTTAAATAATTTTTTTAAATTAATTTAATTTAAATGTTTAATAATTTTCAGCAAAATAATTATTTATGTGCCAAAATTAATTTTTAAAAAATATTTACTTAAAATATTTTTATTTTAAACTAAGTTTGGCTAAATATGTAAGTTATTGTAGAAATTTTAAATTATTTTTATAATTAAAATTAAATAATAATTAATTAAACAAAAAACAATAATTATTATTTTAAAAATAAATTTAATTTAATTTCATAAAAAAATATAATTAAATTAATTTATAAATTATTTTAAAATTTATTTAAGATTTATTTAAAATTTCTTTAAAATTTAATTAAATATTTTAAATATTCATTATTTTTTAATATAAAATTATTTTTTTTTTTTTTTATAATTTAAAGCAAAAAACTTTTTTAAAAATTTAATTTATTAATATTTTTTTATAAAAAAATTATTTAAAATAATTTAAAATTAAAAATTAGTTTTTTATAAATTTTTTTTTTAATATCTACTATTTCAAAAAATAATAAAATAATTTTTTTTTCAAAAATTTAATTTTAATTTATTTTTTAACTTATTATTATTTTCAATTTAGTATTTTTTGTTTTGAATAAAAAATATAATTTAAATGTTAAATTATCATTAAAATAAAGTAAAAAAACAAGTTTCTTCTCAAGAACTCACAATCCAATAAAACCACAACTTCAAAACAACAAAAACAACACATCTAAAATTATAATACTTGTGCTAAAAATTATTAATACAACAAAAAACTTCGTGAACCTGTCTCATTCCATCATTTCAAGCTCCATCACTTTACATTATTTGCTTTGCAAAACACGGAAAAACACACAGATTAATTTGCATTTAAAATCACTCAATTAATGTTTTTATTAAAATATATAATAAATAAATATTATTTTAAATAATAATCTCGTTTAAAAGTTATTTTCTGCGCGTCGACAACAATTTACCCAAATGAATCTATTAAATTAAATCAATTACCGAAAATTATTGCACAATCACAAAAAGTTCATATTTGAATGACTTTTGATGTTTTTTGTACTTAAATAAATTTAAAAATAGAATTTTTTTGTAAAAAAAATTATTTTGACCGAAAAAACAATTTTATTAAAGCCAATTAAAAGTAAGGAAAAAAAGATAAACAAAAAACGCGCTGTTATCAGAGAGCAAGTTGACGAGAGCCAGACATTCGTGCCGCTGCCGCCGCCGTGCGATGATGACGTTGATGTGCATATATTATATATATTTATTATACAACCAACCCACAGCCATCAATAAAAAGTTAGAATCTCTTATTATTATTTATTAAACATATATAGCTACACATGAGTAGTATTATTAATAATTTTTACTACAAAGACGCCTATTCAATTTAATTTAAAGAGTATTTTTTCTCTCCAGTCAAATCGTCATCAAGTTGCATGAATATTCCGTATGAAGTTATATAAATTGCTGTAACTAAATGAAAATAACGATTTTAATTTATTCATCGCGTCTTTGATGTTTAAACTCGATTTTTAAGTTTTTTACTTTTTTTTTGCTTTAAAAATAATATTGAAACATTTCACATTGATAGCCATCTTTGTTTCCTGAGTAAAATTACAAAACAAATAATTTATTGGTACCTTAATTACATTACAACAACAAGTTCTTGGCAGCATTTATAAATAAAAATTGTACAAAAATGGCAAAACTACGAAGAATATGCGAAAAGGGTATATGAAAAATATATAAATTGAGATTACGGTCGAGAATACTAATGATATATATTTTGTATTTTATAGGCATCAAGTGGTGGCTGGCAAGGCAAGAACAGGTTCTAATGAGGAGTGTGAGACGAGTTAAAGTAAAAAATAAAAGAAAAAACGTCATATCGAACGTAGTAGATAAAAAAATATATATATTTTAAACAAGTATGGAAATGTTGCTATAAATTAATCTTAAAGGCGAGTCTAGGAAACATTTTATATATTTTAATCGAAAGTAATTTTTTAGATACTTTGTATACTATAAAATTTATTCCGGATGTTTTAAAATATTAAAAAATTAATTTTAATAAATTTTCATTAAAAAAATATAAAATATATATTTATTATCTATTTAAAATAAAATAAATAAATAATTATTTTTTTTTATGAATAAATTATTATTAATTATTTTATAATTTTTTATATAAAAAATAAAATAATTAAAAATTTATAAAAAAAAAAATAATAATAAAAATTAATTAATAAATTATTATTATTTTTTAGCCAAAAATTGTAAATAATTTTTAAATTAAATATTATTTTACTTTAATTAAAAATTATTTTTTTAAATAAAAATATTATTATTTTTAATAATTTTGACGTAAAAATATAATTTAAAATATTTTTAATACTCAAAAAAATATATTTTGATAAATAATTATAAAATTAATAATTAAAATAATTATTAAAAATAATAATTTAAATTTTTGAATTAAAATCGATTAAAATTTTATTATTTTAATTTATTTATCATATTTTTTTTAAATTTATTAATTAATTATTTTATTTTTAAATTTATTAAATATATAATATTTTTAAAAATATATATATTTTACGTCAAAACAGTACTTGACCTGATTTGAAGATTTTTAAAGTAATTTATTTGCATAAAAATCTATAACTAGAGACAGACCAAGTTATACAAATAGGTGTTCATATATATATTTAAGCTATTGTTTGTTACAATATAAATAAAATAATTATAATAATAATAATAAATAACAATAAAGAAAAAAAAACACGAGTCGTGCCCCTTTTTAAAAATAAAACGAACTTGCTAGTCAATCAGTCACCAAATAAAAATTACAACAACAAATAAATAGGTTAGTACACGATCGGAATTCAATTGATTTATTTTTAAATATATATATCAATATAATGTAAATTAATTAAGAATGCACATATAACACTCGCTGCATTATTACTTTTGCGAAAAGCAAAGTACAAAGTATAAACTTTCGTGTTGTTGTTTTGTTTTTTTTTTTGTCATATTTTTACACAAAATTATCATGCGTGACCTTGAATTTTAATTTATTTTTTATTTCTATTTTTTTTTATCAAAGCACGGTTTTGAACTTGATTTTTTTTTATTATAAATATTTTATCCTACCAAACAAAGAATTTTAAAATAAAATTTAATTGACAAAAAAAACAATTGTCCTCGTAAATTTAAACTAATTCAATGAATAGAAAAAAAATAAATAATTCAGTAGTTCACACATCTACCGTGGTAGAGTCAAAGATCCCGCTAGAGGTCGCTGTTACATAAAAAAAAGTAAAAAAAAAAGTGACTCATTACACTTGAATGTTGGCCTCTTTCACCTTGTTCCATAATAGCGAACGAACGGTACTCCGGCATTACTTTATCCATCCGTTTACCGTGGAAAATTATAATAATTGAAGAGCAAAAAAAAGTCGATCACAGTGGTGACCCCTGTGTACGAGTGAATGAACGTACATACATGAGTCAGCTGTTTAAAAAATTTTATTTTGTTTTTTTTTGTGTTATTTATTTAATTGGATGGTTGGTCAAATGTAATGAATATGAATGATGGTCGAAAAAAAAACAACCAAAAATTGTAATAAATAAAAATTAATGGGACGAGCAGTGCAAAGTCTTTGTACTTTTTTTTTTTTTGAGGACACACTGGAAGGTCGAATGAATTTACAGATAAGAAAATTTTTCACGCTTTGTAAATTTTTTTCGTTTCAGCATTTCCTTTTCGTGATTCACATGAAAAAAAAATAACTTTTTTTTTAAACGCTTGAATGATGAATGAATTACGTAATTTAGTAAATTTCAGTAAAAAAAATTTTTTTTTAATAAAAAAAAAAAATTACAAAAAAATACTGAAAGAGAAACTCGTACAATTTTTTTTTGTTTTCTTTTTGCACTTGAAGCGATGAAGTAATACACAAGTTGTGGTGAGGGTATAAGAGAGAAAACTAGCCATTATGTTGCCATACCGCGTCATTAAGTAATAAGTAAATAATTTGCAGCTTGCTTGATTAAATTGGTGTTGTAAGAAAGAGGCAGGCGGGCAAAAAAAAAACTGAACTAAATTAACATCCAAGTGAGATTTTTTTTTTTATAAAAAAAAATATTTTTTTTTTATTTAAATGCAATTGAAAATTATAAGCTTTAGGGGTGTTTTACCACGAAACACTTTCGATTTCTTTAACATTAGAAAATTACAAGTTTTTTTTTATTTAATTTTATTTTAATGGAAAATATCACGAGTAGCTGTCATGATTCATGATCCATGAGTAAATGTTAACTTTTGATCTGTTTTTTTTTTTGTATTAATTTTATTTTTTAAATTTTAAAAACATGTGTCAAAAATGGTGCCCTTGAATTTTCTTATTAAATTAATTCTCATTACAGAAAATATTTTTTTTTTATTTTTTTTTATAAAAAAAAAACAGTAAGTAAGTATCATATCTTTAAATGAATGAGCGCCATTTATTTTTAGATGTAAATTAATATTAAATTTTCTGTTTCATGTCAAAATTTGTTATCTTCAAAAAAAAATATATATATAATAGAACATTACTCTCAATTCGTTTCGTGTTCAAAGAAAAAAAGAAAAAAAAAATAAAATCCATAAAACACTTTAAAAATAAGGACGGACCATTAAGAAAAGACCCTCAGGTGACAGAAATCTATCTATTTGTTGATTACAAAAGGTATATATTATACCTGGCATGGCACCCGGACCGACGACAATAATAATAGGCATACAGGTAGTTTATTAGTTGTTGTCGGTATCGGTCCAGAGTATTTTTTTTTACATAATATTAAACAATGAATAAATTATTATAGAAAAAAATATCTAGTGTCTCGTTTTGAAATGTTGTCTATATATTATACATATATAAAAGATGACAATAATAACAAAAATACAAAAAACCGTCATAAAAAAAGCGAGACTCGAATTTAATATT
Organism: Culicoides brevitarsis; assembly: GCF_036172545.1. Taxonomy (NCBI): domain Eukaryota; kingdom Metazoa; phylum Arthropoda; class Insecta; order Diptera; family Ceratopogonidae; genus Culicoides; species Culicoides brevitarsis. The sequence continues at coordinate 37,054,518 of NC_087085.1, read as the reverse complement.
AAAAAAAAAATAAACTTAACGAACAACGTTGTAAATAAATGTAAGTAAGTAAACAGTACGAACAATCAAACACTAGTTAAGAATTTAAATGTTTAAATTATGTTAATTGAAGCTGCTGTACGACGACGACGACGACAAGTTGCTCGACTGCTTTTAATTCTACCAATTTATAATAAATAAAGAAAAATAAAAAAGAGAATTTATGACAACTGAACGTATTTGGTAGCCATGCGCCGTCAAAGCCCATCCCAAAAAAAAATTTAAAAAAAATCATGTGCTAGGTCAGTTTTCTAAAGTACAAAAAAATTATATAGAAAAGTTTATTTCGTCATAAAAAAATAAATCCTACGTAAAATATATTATTAACAGTAGCAAAGAAACACAAAAGCTCTTAAAATTGTTTAATTTTTAGCTTGGGGCAAGTCATAATCCATAGTGCGTGTTAAATTTCAGGAATTTTTTTTTAAATATATATTTTTTAAATTTTATTATGTTATGGAGTAATGTAATAAGCTTTATATATATAACATATATATATAATAAACATTAAACATATATATTTTAAATTTAAGTGATTAGTTGTAATCTAATATTGTTTAAAAAATAAAAAAAAGAAACAATGAGGTAATAAAACTTAAAATTCCGTACCATGCGCAAAATGTATACAGTTCACTTCAGTTGGCTGATTGCCTTTTAAATGTTGCATGCAAATAAAGCTACGCATATTTTTTTCTCTTTCTTTATTTTTCGTTTGAAGAAACTTTTATTTATTTATTAAAAAATATCGTTTTAAACAATATTTTTTGTTATGGATGTTTATTCCGAATAAGGAACAAATTAATAATTATTATTTATATTCGTAATAAATTTTTGCAGGCAATGAATTTTTTTTTAATATTAATCGTAATAATAGAGCCATTCATTTTAATTTATTTATATATTTATTAATTTTGCTCGTAGAAAATAAAAGTGAAAAAAATTCCATTTAATTATAAAAAAAATATTTATCATATATCATATAGTTTATTTATAAATAAAATTAATAATTAACTTGCAAATATTACAAATATTTTTGAAAATATGGCACAAGTGATTTTTTTTATAATAATAAATAAATCAATTGAACAAAACATTTGCTAGTTATAGATTTTTAATCTTATCATGTTTGTGACAGCTTTGTATATGAAAATATTTACATGTAAAAAGGGGCGTATTATTTTATTATTAACTGTCTATCTAAAAATAAACATTACATAAAAAAATGTCAATAATATTAATAAATTTGCTTAACTTTTAAATCATAACATTAATAAATAATATTTTTCATACAAAAAAAAAATTAGACCATGTTTTGTACCTTTTAATAATTTTATTAGCTATATATTATACAACAAACATAAATTTTATATCGAAAGTGAAAACAAGTTGTTTTTTTGTATTATATACATATAACATAACAACATATATATTATATACGACACAAAAAAAAGTAAAAACTATGAAGTAATTTTTTCTCGTTTTTTTTAGCGGGTACGAAATATTACATGATAATTTTTTTTATTCGTTGTCTTCTTTATATATCGTACATACGTCACGGTTAGCCTCGTCGTTACTCATTACATACATATATTTTATGTACAAAAAATAATCGACATCATCATCATCTTTCGCTTCTTTCTTTCATTCATGAGCAGTGCGCGTCTTTCAAGTATGTCAAGTTATATAATATACGTTACTTGTTTCATTTTAGGCGTAAGTAATTTTTTACATGACTAAAAAAAATGAAATAAAATAAAATAAAATGATGATTATAATCTCTTCAATTTTTTTTCCGTCTTCGATTTATGTATATTTTGTACATGCGGATAGACACATAATATAATAATAATATATAGATGTAATTATTTTTATTTTTTATACATGTATGTTACGAATTGATGTCACAATATACATAATGTACAATAAAATATACAATATATACTCATATGACACGAGATTTGATTACAAGATCTTTTTTTTATTTTAATATTATTCACATACGGCACAGACATTATGTATACAATTTTACAAATTATAATTCATTTTTATTGCCTGAATGACCGCAATTGAAAGTTTTATGTCTATCGTTTTCATTATTTTTATTATTATTTTTTATTATTGTGAATATTTGTTGCGTTTTTATATAAAATTATAATTTTTATATGTTTTTTATTAAATTATACATGTTATATATAATAAAAAATATAATTTTAATAAAATTTAGTTCAGCGTCCTCATATTTGCTTAAAATTTTCTTATCATTGTTATCATGATATTACAGTTGTTTGACGAACTTATCATTCATAATGATTAAATACACATCATATATATGAATTTTTATATATGATGTGAAGAAGTTGTTTGTAAAATAAGGTTAGAGACTTTTGTAAGTTAACTGATAAAATTTAATCAACATTATTATATTATTATATGTTGTTTGTTTCTTTAAAATAATATTTTATACAGAAAAAGCCTTTAATCTTATCAATTAATCGCTCATACAACATTTATTTATTTCCTAAAGTATATTTTTTTAATTTTTTTTGTCAATTTTTAAATTTTTTTTTAATTAAAAAAAAATATATTTTAAAATAAATAAATTTATTTCAAATTAAATAAAAATTAATTTAATAAAAAAAATTAATAAAAAAAAAATTAATTTTTTTTTAAAATTTATTAAATTTTATTTTAAATTAATTTTTATTTTTTTATTAATTTTTATTTATTTATTATTTTATTTTTTTTTTTTTAAATTTATTTTATTAAATTTTTTAATTAAAATAAATAATTTAATTTAAAATAAATAAATAAAAAAATAATGAAAAAAAATTTTTTTCCATCAAAACAAGCAACGGGTGGCAACAGGTATTATCGAGGCATCATCAATATAATTAAAGCAGTGCGCGATAAATAAAAACTCGTCACTGCCATAATTCACAAAACTACAACTTTGCAAAGATATATCAGCTAGATATAAATGTACATGATACATAATTTATTGCAATGCAACATACATACATTTTTTTTTTGTTGCGTTTCTACAATTCGCATGAGAGGACAAGTCGACCCTGAACTGGCTTCTTAGTCACTTTTTGAGAACTCATACCGTCTCATGTGTATTTTTTCCCATAATTGAACATGCGCGACGCGTCGACGCACCGATAAAAGTCATAAGTAATTAAAATTGTACAATATATCGCGGAGATACAGATAAAAATAGCAACAAATTGAATAAAAATACTTTAAATAACTGTATGCGATATATATATTTTTTTTTATTTTGCGTCAATGCAACGAAGAGCGATAAAAAATGTCGTTGCACAATTGATAAGTTATTTTTTTAAAAAATAAAATATATAAAAATTTCGTAAGTTTTGAGATAACATTGGCATTTTTTATCATAATTCGTAAAAAAATATATTTTTCTGTAAAATGTACAATTACCTCTTTTGTTCTTTAGTTTAAAAAAATTATAATCCATCTTTCTCTATATATAATGGCAGAAATAAACAATTATATCATTCACATAATGTTTGTTTTAAAAATAAATAATAATAAAATATTTTTAATTTCATGCATTTTTCTTGCCTGAACTTCTCTCAGCAGCAATGCAGTGTCTTTTGAACAAAATAATACCATAATAATATTTTCTATTGTTATATACACGGAATTCTTTATCAGTTTCCAACCTTAATCCGGTAATGTTAGAGCTTTTCATTGTTATTTAGTTATCAGCAGCAACAGCAGCAGCGGTGCAAAGCACATTTAACTGTTCCATTATTTTTATTGTTGTTGTTATGTTACATTATTTGGTATATATATGTTGTATACAATACGGAAAATAGTGTTATTTTTCATTGTTAATATATATTTTTATTTTTTATTATTTAAAAAAAATACAAAAACAATTGAAATACAATCTTGTTTGTACAACATGTATGTTTATTATAGAGTTTGCTGAAAAATGGCATATTGCTCTCTGACACAAAGGCAGGAAATAATAAAATTTTGTAGTTAATGTTATTTTTTTTAGTCGCAACATATACTGGATAATGATTAAAATGTATGTTGTGCAGTTATAATAAACATATTTAATGTTAAATAATAAATATTAATTTATTTTTGTTAAAAAAAATACAATATTAATAAAGAAAATTGATTTATTTTAATTTTTTAATTATTATTTATTGTTATTATTAATATTAACATACATAATATATATTTTTATATCAAAAAACCCACTTAACTTAATTTTTAAATTTAAAATAAATTGATTGACGTTCATTGCTTGTCACAAAATCATTGTATAACGATTTTTATATGTCATATAATACAAAATATATACAAATAATGAGCAAAAAACAACAAAAAATGTAAAACTAGAACACTTTTATTGTTCATTATGGTCATTAAGTACATATAAATAATGTTTCGTACATTCATATATGTTATGGAAACATGTGTGTGTCATCTGTAATTACAATTATCATCATCATCATCAATTTCATCGTCGTCACGATGATAATAATAATACTTTTATACACAATGGCATAAAATGAATGACACACAATTGGAAAGTAAATATCTATTTTACAATAAAAAATTTATATATATATTGATACAATTGATAGAACACTCGTGAAAGTGTCGAGCGTCAATGCGAAAAATAATAAAAAAAAAAGTTAATGATAAAACAATTGAAATTGTGTGATTTCCGTGTGGCAACGAAATGTCTGCGGCGGCGAATTCTTCGAAATTTATTTTATAGCTTTAACAGACAGACACGTTTTGACCTCCTACATATTGAACATTTTTTTTTTTTTTGATGAGACAGAGACAAACACGGAACTTTTCACGGTGTTTCGGGCCTTATCTTATCATCAGCTTAAGTACGTTATTTTATGACCTATGATTGATAATGGTTCATATTGATTTTTGTTATAGACAATTTTGTGTGAATTTTTTGAGAAATATGAAGGGCAGACATTTTTCTAAGGAATTTTTATTATCAATTTATTAATAAATTGATTTTAATAAAAAAAAATTAATAAAAATATTTTAAAAAATTCAATTAAATTTAAAAATAAATTATTAAATAAAAAAAATATTAAAATAAAAATAAAATTATGTTTTTAAAAATTTATTTAATTTTTTTTCAATATAAAAATTTAATCAATTTATTATTTAAAAAAATTATTAAAAATTCATTAAAAATAATAAATTATATTTTTTTTAAATTGATTTTTAATTTTTTTTTATTCTTATAATTAATTGATTTTTTTTTTTACAAATTTTTGATTATTTTTTATTTATTTAATAAATTAATAAAAAATAAAATTAATAATAATTTATTTTAATTATAATTTAAAATTTTTAATTAAATAAAAAAAAAATTAAATAAATAAAATTATAAAAATAATTATTTTATAGAAAAATAAAAATAAATTTATTTTTTTCATTAAAATTATTTTATAATTATTTTTTAAATTTTAATAATAAATAAAATTATAAAAAAATATCAAAATAAAAAAATACTTTTAAAAATAATTTATTTTAAATTAATTTATTAAAATTTTTAATAAAAAATAAAAAAAATAAATTATTTTATTAATTTTATTTTTTTTTTAAATTAAAATAAAATAATAAAACAACAGGATGCAAATTTCTCTCAAGTTTTTTTTTTTTGTAAAAATAATTTTTTACAGATAAAGAGACTTCCTCACAGTTGTCTCCTGTGTCCCATTGTCTTGGTTAATTTTTATCCCTTGCTTTCCTTTTCTTATTTTTATTACATCTCCTCTCGAAAACTGACAGAGACGAACAAAGAAGTGAAATTTCTTTATTGATGAAAGATGGATGTAACGGATACTTTTTTATTTTTTTAAACAAAATATATTTTTAAACAAAAAGAAAATACCAAAAAATAATAAAAAAAAAATAAAATAAGAACAAAACAATAAAATTTAGCACAAAAACGTGCAACACATGCTATCGATTATCTTTCTCTCTCTTATTTTTGTACCAGCACGGCACATCACATCACACATGAGGAGAATAGAACAATAAAACTCAAACCTCATGCCATGCAAAAAAATTTTTTTTTTGAAATCCCTTCTTCTTCTTCTCTTTTAATTTTTTTCTTCTTGGAATAATAAAAAAAAATAATTTGACCATTTTTGTCATGTGTTCATGAGTGGGCCCTTCATTCATCGCATCAAGCCAGAAAAAGAAGAAAGTTTATTTAAATTATTGTTTTGTAACTCGTGCACGCTTTGTTTGTCATTTAGTAATTTGTGCATGACAAGCTTCTGTTTAAACTTAATTTGTTCTAATACTTTAACTAAAATTGAAGTAATTTATGAAAAAAAAAATATTATCATGTTGAAAAAAATAAACGGAAATAAATACCAGCATAATTTTATTGAATATATAATTATTTATTTTTGTAAATTGGGAAGACCCCTGATTATTATTATTATTTTTGGCAATTGACATTTTTTTTACATGCGGGATTTCCCCTTGGCTTGCGACGCGTCCCACAAAAAAATGTTTCATGGACGTGTGAATCGCATTCAAGTGTAGAGAGATTGTCCTTCACTCAAATTTTATGTTTTTTGAAGTTTGATGGAATTATCACCTAAAGTTTAATTAACGAAGGGCATTAAATTGAAAGTAAAAATTTTTATGACGGTTTGAAATTATTTTTTAACTGAAAATTAATATTTTTTATATTTTTATTAAAATTTTTAATATTATTAATATTTATTTTTAATATTAGAATTAAAAAAATTATTAAAAATATTTTTAAATTAAAAAAAATTAAAAAAAAAATTAAATAATTTAAAAAAAATTATTAATAAAAAAAATAAATTTTAATTTTTAAAAATTTTTTAAAAAAAATAAATTTTTTTTTAAATAAATTTTATTTATTTTTTATTTTTTATTTTTTTTTTGTAAAAATTATTTTAAAAATATATATTTACTGTCAATTTTTTTTTTAAATATTTATTAAAATAATTTTCTAAAAATTATTAATTAAAATTTTAATTAAAAAAAAATTATGCAAAAAATATTTTAAAAAAACTATCAAAAAATTTTACAAATTCCTCAAAAATATGTTAAAACTACAATTTAAACTCTCAATTTTATTTGAATGCGTATTAACTTACTGAAAACAGGTAAATAATAAAAAAAAACAAGTTTAAGATTTTATGTCTTTATGCAACCAATTATTTATGTACATTATATACACAACATATAAAAACAACTTTAACATTATCTTACTATATTTATAACGCAGACAAGTTTATGTCCAGAGGCATGCAAATTCGTTCTGCACAAAGCTACACAAATGATAGTGAAAGATATCGCCAGTAATTGCCAATCTTTTTAAAAAATCATTAAATTTTTACTTTAAAAATTTTTCGCACTAAATTGGGGGTGTCATGTTAAACATAATTTTTAGTCACTTTTATTTTTTCGAATAGTGTGAGTTTGTTTATTATTTATATTAATTAAATAATTTATTACTACTTTATTAATATTGTTACATACAACTTACATCAATATATAGAAAAAAATAAAAAAAAAACGTTTATTATTAATTATAATTGATACCAGCCAGGCGCCAGTTTGTCGTGATAACTTTGCTTTTATTTTCTTTTGGCACTGAATCGTATTAAATTTCTCGTTTTTTTTGTATCTCCTTCGATTTCTCACTTCGTCAGCTTTATTTTTTAAAAAATATTGAAAAATAAAAAAAAATCAAAAAACGTGCGTGTTTGCTTCAGGTACTTTTAATTGCCAAACGAGCTTCGATGGGTTCCAAAATATATGATAATTAATTTTTTTTATTTTTTTTTTAATTTTTGCAAACAGACTTGGTAACGCGACGATGGACGATCATCAAGATCACATGTTAAATAAAAAAAATAAATTTAATAAAAAAATATATTATTTAATAATACAAACGCGGCTTAATTTACATATTCTCATTCATTTATTATTCAAATATGTGACGATATCGTTTTTATTTTATTATTGATTTTTGTTATTAGGCATGTTTTCGTATTTTTAGCCAAAAAATTCACGTAATACTGTTTATTATATTAATATATATCATTATATATACAAAATATATAAAATACAAAAAATCGCAAAATTTCCGTTTTTTATTCGTGGTAAATAAATAGTTGAGTAAAAGAAAGATGAAAGATAATAAATGATGATTTTGTTCATATTTATACATTTTTTTCATACATAAATTCATTTTTTTCCTCTCGCGTACATACAAAGTTTTAATGAAGAAAAATGTTAAAAAGTTATAAAAATAAAATAAAAGAAAGGGAAAGGTAGCACACACTCACATTTACACACAATACTGTGGCGGATGATGATAAATAATCGATTGAATAATAACCTTGCTCTCTGACAGGTTTATTATATAATAAATTGTCTACTTTTTTGTCGTCCGGTAAAAACTTCTTTCTTTAATTTAATTTATTTTTTTTTCAGGTTTCGAGGTCTTGTTCATCAAATCGATCAGAATTAATTCAAACCAATTTTTTTAAAAGGACTAAAAAACGTGAAATTTGAGAAATTTTTCAAGAACAACTTCTCAAAATCGACAAAAGTCTTTTATTTATGGACTTTGATCATGTGGCTCTTTAAATTGATTTATTTAATCAACGTAAATTGAGTAATGGAATCGTCGTTGTCGTCGCAAAGAAAGAAAAGGAGAAGTGAAAATAAATGTACATGACGTAAACCTTGTTTGTTTGATAAAATTCATACTTTGTTGAGATTTCAATCATTTTATATCTCTTCATGCAAGATGTACTTGAATGTATATTGGCACGAACGAGATTAGATAAGAGAAGGTTTTTGCGCTCTTTACATTTTTTTTATTTTATTTATTTAATTTTTTTTTTAAAAAAAAAATTAAAATTAAATTAAATAAATTAATAATTTTTTAAAAAATATTTAATTAAATAATATTATTTTTTTAATATAATTTCAAATGAAAAATTTAATTATTTTTAATAAAAATTTAATTTAATTTATTTTTTTTTTTTTTTAAAAAAATTAATTTTTTATTAAAAAATTTTGAAAAAAAAATTAAAAATTAAATTTAAATTTAAATTAATTTAATTTTAAAAAATATTTTTAATTGAATTAACTTATTTTTTGTTTATTTAGAAATTTATTTTAATTCAAAAATTTTTTTTAAATAAATAATCAAATTTAAAATGAACTTTTAATTAAGTAAATTTTAATTAAATAATTAAAATAAATAATTAAAAATTTATTTTAAATTAATATTTTTTAATTAAAAAATTAAATTAATTTATTTTAAAATAATTTTTAAAAAAAAATTCTTAAATTTTTTTTTGTCAGATAGCGTCAAGGTCTCTTTTTACACTCATCATTGAAGTCTCTTCTCCAAGCAAATTATTTTTATTAAACAAAAAAAAAATTAATAAAATTTTATTGGCTGAAAAATTCCCTTGCACGACATGCGCAAAGAAGACGAACAATAAAAAAAAGAAAAAAGGGAGAGAAACCCCTTGAAAAAAAAAATTATATTAATTGTGGCACGCAACAAGTATTTTATTTTTTTAAAGCAGCCCATCTTTCGTTTTTTATACGGGCAAAGAAACAAAATACCTTCAAAAAAAGTTTCAAAATATCGCGACTGTCGTCCAGACATGCCCATAAATTAATTACCTACATATTATTAATGCACGTTTTTTTGTTTCAAGTTGGTTGCTGTTTTGTTTGTGTTGTGCGTAACAAACATTTGACAGACGAAAAAAAATATATATAAATAAATAATAAACCTGTTGCCCAGGCACCGCACCACGTAACGAGGTGACGGATGGAGTGATGGTGTGTAGGAGACGTGCTTTTGTGTTAAATTTTATTTGAGGGACCTACTTTTTGGCTGCAAAAGGATTTATTTTAACCTTTTTTTTTTTGCAAAAATTTTTTTTATTTAAAATAAAAAAAACATTAAATTATAACAATAAAGTTTCTCTTCTTCTTCGTTGATGACGATTCTTTTATTTTCTTATAAATATATTATTATAATAAACATTAATTTTATTTTTTTATATATATATTTTTCTGCTAGTTACAAACTGTAACGATTTGCATAAGACAACTCAACAAAAGGCGTGCAGTCACCGAAGCAAAGAAACATTTCGATGAACGAACAACACAAAAAAAAATAAAATAAAAGAGACAGTGAAAGTTTTTTTTTCAGTGGTTTTTTTTCTTTTTTTGGTTTCGTAATCATAATTATATTATATTTATTGTTATGAAAACGAAAACGGGGTATGTATTACACACTCACTCGAAAATAATAATACACGAAAAAAAGGCAAGTACTTAACAGCTGAGAAACCAATTTCGGTTGCAAAAAAGAAAATTAAGTGTTGTTATGTGACAATCTTGCGAAATGTATTTTTTTAAATATTTATTTATTTCAATTTAATTTTTATTTGTAAAAAAAATATTTTTTTTATTTATTTTTTAATTAAAAAATTTAATCATTTAAATAAAATTTAATACTAATTTTTTTTCTTTCAAAACCCATTTAAAATAATATTAAAAATATTTTTTTAAATTTAATTTAGATAAAAAAATTATTTTATTTAGTTATTAAAAAAATATTAAAAATCAAAAAATGTTAAAATTTAATTTATTTAATAAAATATTAAATTTATAAAATATTAAAAATAAGAATATTAAAAAAAATATATATATGTATTTACTTTTATTAAAAAAAAATAATGATTATTTGAAAAAATTTTTTTTTTAAACAAAAATAATAATAATTATCACAAAAACCTTCAATTTTTTTTAAATTAGTAAAAAAATGTACGTTAGAAAAAATTGATAATAATTTACAGTTAAACTCTTTTTTTTGTACTCTTCTTACATTCAAGGACAAGCTTATCATATATTTTTGTACTAAATAAATTTTAATTTTTTTTTCAAACTTACCTTCAAAATCAAATCACCAAAATCGTAAAATGGTCCAGAATGCATGATTGCGGTCGACATTTTTCAATATTTTGTTGTTATTTTTTTGTATTAATTTTTTTATTTAATAATTTGTTGCAATTTTTTACACAATGCACAATTATTATTTTATTTTTTATTCGTATCGATCGTGTAGTGAAAAAAATAAATTTTCACTTTTTGCCTTTTTTAATTATTATTTTTGTAAATTTTTCGTATTTTATAAAATTCTATAAAATTGTTTTTTTTGTCGTTGTTTTTTTTATAGAAACTGTATAAAATATTCACTTGTGATTCACAATCAAACGCGTTTTTGCTATTTGTTGATATTTGATATTTTTTTTTGTGCTGTACGAGGAATTATTTGCGTCGTCGACTGTTATCTGTTTGGTAGTTGGTACTTTTTTCGGCTAATAAATAAAAATTCGACGATATTTTTCTTCCAATTATTATTTTAATGAAATTTTTAAAGATTTATTTTTTTCCTTCAAATATATATAAATATAATAAAAATAATTATCCAAAGCACAACCGTACTATTTGATGTCTGATGTGAAACTGAACCGATTTACCGACAAAATATCCGATTTACCGACAATATACATATAGCCGCATGCAGGTACGGGTATATATTTGTGACGTCATGAAAAATAAAAGAGACGGAAAATGATGGGAGAAAGAGATAAATAATGTTATTTATTTCTCATTCACATGCTGGGATCGGCTAAAATTATTTTTTGCATGCTGGGTTGTCAACTCATGAGTGAATGAGAGATTAAATTAAATAATTATTAATTAAATATTTAATTAATTTAAAATAATTTTAATTATTTTAAAAAATTTATTGATATATATTTTGATGAATTAATGAATTTTAAGCTAATTAGCGTGTGATTATTTTTTTCAAAATTATTTTTAAATAAAAATATATAAAAAATATTATTTTATTAAAAAAAAAAATAAATTTTTATATATTTTAAAAATAAAAAAAACTTAAAATAAATACGAAAAAAATATATATGTACAGAAAAACCGGTTATTCTTCATTTACAACTTCTATAGTAATAAAGTATAAATTGTATATACACACAAGTTTATACATAACATATATGTTATATATTTTTTTTTGTACATATACGAAGAACATATATTCTTCTCCCTTAACTCGAGACTTTTTTTGTTTATTTTTTATGATATATAAATTTATATTCAACTCACATCCTTATAACGAAAAAAAAAATAAATTAATAATAAAATCCATTTAAAGGGCCCTTTTCTTGATTTAGCGATAATTGTAGATAACAAAAAGCAAAAATATATATTTTAATATTTATAGTTAATTGATGTTCCGTTCATGTTTTGACAAGTAAAGAGCCTTTTTGCGGTACTTTTATAATCATTTTTATTGTAATAAATAATAAAAAAAATAAATTTTAATAAAAATGGGTACAAGGTTCTGAGTACACTTTAATGTGATAATGAAATGAGTATATTTATTTATAAATATAAATAATCAATGATGTGCTCTGTATTTTTTTTTTTTTGTAAAATTTTTTCATCAAGAACATTTATGGGCCGAAAAGTCGTTTGTCGTGTTCTAACTGTTTTTGCATTAAAATATATATTATATTATTTAAACATTATATATACGAGAACAACATATATGTTAATCAATACCATGATTTATTATAACAAAAGTCTTTGTTTTTTCACATGTACAGAGCCTGAGACAGATAAATGTAATACTTTGTTGCAATTTTCATACATGAACTGGAAATCGGAAACGTATCGAGAATAAATTTATTAAAATGTTGTTTATTCATTTATTATAATTAGAGCAAATTTCTGTCTAACTTTGAGATTTATTACAAATTAATATAAAAAAATTTACATTAATTATAAAACAAAATAGTTTTTTCAATGTCTTGCATAAATAATAATAATTTTTCATTAATATCTTCATTGATCAATAACATTTCAGGTCAAGCAACTTTTTGATGAGTCTTCCTCTCCAAACCTCGTAAACATTAATTAACATTTATATATTTTTTTTTTATAATTACAGGTCTTTCGTGCATTTTGTATACAATTGTATACATTTATAATGTTGTAATGTAACATAATCCATCATCATCTCATCATCATGAGTCATGATAAATCAATATAAATGCAAACAAAACATGTATTTTTTCATGATTTTAATTAAACAATATATTTTTTCTTATGCAATCATCATCATTATTAACATTAAATCTAACAAAGTTTTTATTATTGTTATTAAGTAAAAATTTTAGAATAATAAAATGTTTATTTTATTTGGTTTAAAAATTGTAAATAAATTATTGTGTAATAAGTATATATATAAAAATTTTAGTAACTAAAAAAAATTAAAAAAATGTAAATAAATATTATATTCATTAAAAAAAGTAAAAAATAAAAAAAATAAATTAAATTAAAAAAAAAAATTAATATAATTAAAATAATTAATATAAAAAATAAAATATAACTATTAATAAATAAAAATAAAATAAATATGATTATTTTAAATTAGTATAAAATTATTAAAAAATATTAAAAATTTTATGATAACAAAAAAAAAATTAAAAATATTAAATTTTTTTTATTAATTATTATTATAAAATAAATAATAAATAAATATTATAAAATATTAAAAAAAAAATAAATATATATAAAAAAAATAATATAAAAATTAATTTAAAATAATCTTTAACTAAAACATAAATAAATAATATTTTATAATAATTTTTGATTAATAAATTGACTTTTTATTAAAAGTTCACGAAATAAACGAAAAAAATGATGGTACGATAATAAAAATAAAAAAAAACAACAATGATAATAATAATATAATTACTTAGTATAAAATTATCGTGCGTCGTTTAAACGCGTGTTTACATTAAAAAAAAAATAATAACAACATATATCATCATACACATCAACAAATAACAATAAAACGAAATTTTATTAAATTTACTGTAACTTGTGTTTTGGTATTTTTCCTGCGTTAACTAACATATGATTAATAATAAAAATAATAATAATGTAAAAAAAATGAAAGAGAGTGTTAAATGTTAATAATAATCGCGTTACAAATGAAACAAAAAAGTTACAATTTTTTTCTACAACAATTTGTTCATTCATTCAACTTTGTTGTATTTTTTTTGTTCGTTTTTTATAATAATAATATTTTCTATGTAAAAAATAATGTAATTGTTTTGTTTAAAATGTTTTAAAAAAATTGTTGTATGTAACTTACTTTCATTTTCATTCATGTGCAATGGTGTTAATGTTTTGTAATAGTCATGAAATAAAAAAGCTTGTTTCACGAATCAGGTGACGGCAAAATATTCGAGGGGTGCGCAGAAGCAATTTTTTTTTCGTACAAAATGGAGGAAAAGGATACGAAAGATTTGATGTCTTTATTAAAAAAAAAACAAGAAAAAGTACCGTTGAAACAGTTTTTTTTAAATTTTACTTTTAAATCTCAATGTTTTATTAAAATATGAAAAAAAAGATAAAAAAAAGAATTGAAGAAAAAAATTGAATGAATAAAATATTGAGGATATTGAGACATATTCGAATTGTTTGTCATTAATACAAATGAGGCAATAAGTGATATCGTCGCATTTAAATTTCAAAGTGATTGGGGTACGTGATGTTTTCTTCCAGCAAGCGACGACAATATTTATTATTATTTTTTTTGATTCATTCATTCACTTATTCATATTTTTTTTCTGCTTCTACAAAACCATGTGCTTATAACGTGCCACTAATAATATTTTTTGTTCAGTATTCATCATTAGTTTTACCCTTTTTCGAAGAAAAATATAAAATAATAAAAAAATAGTAATAAAAAATATTAATCATTAAAAAAAGTTACTTTTTATTTTTTTTTATTTTATTTTTGAAATAAATCAAAAAGTTGAGCGATTATGAGGCAATCAAGTTTTTTTTTAAATTTATTTTCGGTTTAAAGTTGGATCGAATCAAGTTGGTAGTCGTTGTCGTGAAAATGTCCAATTAATTTGAAACAAAAATAAATAAATAAATACAGAAGGCACAACAACAACAAATCGTTTACAATTGGCTGGATTGGTTGAGTTACTTACTGGCTGCTGCGCTTAGATGGATTTTTTTTATTGTTATTGATTGATTTTTTTTTGTTTTGAGCGCATTTCTTACATGATATAATGTTATTTTTTTATTGAATAAATTTAAATTAAAAAAAAATTGATAAATTAAAAAAAAATAATAATAAATTAATTTTTTTTATTTAAATGTTATTAAGTTAAAAAATGTTATTAAATCAAAATATTTTTAAAGGCTTTTGCTAACTTTTTTATTTTTTAAAATTAAAATTAGACAAAGAAAATAAAAATAAATAAATAAAATAAAAACTTTATTTTAAAATTTTAATAAATTGTTAAAGTTAAATTTTTTTAATAAATTGTAAAAAAAATAATTAATTAATTAATTTTTTCATAAACATATATTTTTAAAATCAGAAAATTTTTCTCAGAAAAAAATTAAATTCGCTAAAAATAAATTTATAAAAACTTTTAAAAGCTTTTTTTATTTTTTGAAATTAAATAAAAAAAATTAAAATAAACTAAAAATAAATTTTAAAATTAATAAAAAATAAATTTAAAAAATTTTGTTAAAAATTTTTTTAAAAAAAAATTAAAAAATAAATTCGATAAAACTAATTTAATTGAAATTTATTTAAATTAATTTAAAAAAAAATTAAAAATAAATAAATAAAGTAAATATTTTTAAAATAGAATTTAATTAAATAAA